>NC_061510.1:234343207-234488281 GCF_022539505.1 Lolium rigidum | reverse complement strand
TAAGTTTGATGCTCTTGTACTACTCCATAACTAAACCAAGTGAATCATGAATCAAAAAGTAACCTTGGTGAATCAATTCCAGTAAAGCTTGCAAAGTAAAAACTTGGGATAGGACCATTAAGCATAAAGTAAAATGGAGTGGTGCCTCGCTCTTGTAGAGCTTTGCACTTTGCAGTAATATTAGCTTGCAACAATATAGCTTGCATTAGTCTATCTTGCATTGGTGATAGCTTGCCTTGATTGGGGTAGTGATCAAAGTTCTCTTCTCCTTCCTCTTGATAGAAAACCTCCTCCTCTTGATAGTCTAGGTGCGCGTCTAAAAATGAATACGTGGATGATCACCAAATAACACTTAAGTGAACTTAATTAGCCTTGATGGCTCACACAAATGATCTAGCATCACTACTTAACATTTGCTACCCAAAATTATGCTAGGGTTTTCTTATTTAGTGTTAGGAAAAAAATTCCTCTCATTGAAATGTTGATTAGGGCTTCTCTTTAGTTTGGGAGAAATAATAATATCCTCATTGAACCTTGTTAGAGATTTAATCTCCTCAAATAACCATGTATGATCACATGTTGACCAAGAAAGTCGGCTTTACTTCGCACTATCGTTTGAGAAAGATGATTTACACGTAGATTCATCATCTCATGCCATTTAAATAACTATGTGATTTAAGATCCTCAAGCGAGCAAGTGTGAGACCATCTAACTAAGGACATCACATTACTTCATAAGCACTTGGGGAAGGTTATGTGATTTAAGATCCTCAAGTGAGAAATTATGAGACCATGCAAGGGAGGTCATCACATTACTTCATAACACTTGGGAAAATGATTTAAATGAGGTGCTACACCTCATAGATTTAAAATCCTAAAATTTGATATAGTTTAAATGGGCTAGTATTGACTACATAGCCAATATTTTGCTTCTAGCCCATGATCATGTACAGAACCCATATCATATTTTTGCATAGTAAATTAGAGTTTGTGAAATGTGAATTATGAGAGGTGGAATCACCTCAAAATCATATATGGTTGATTTTATAAATTTATTTGAAATTTGAAAAGTTATTGCCTTGTGAATTTTACTATTCAAATTCTATAATAGGTCTAGGGTTCAAACCAGTGGGGTTGGATGGAGCTTTTCATAAGCTTTCCAAATATATAAAATTTGTTAAATTTGGCTTAGTGGATTTAATTCTATTCAAATTTGAATATGGCATCAGCAAGGTTTTTGAATTTAATTGGAAAATTCGAGTTTGAAATGCTGGGCCAGCGCGGGAAATGCTAACGGGCCGCAGAGGGTTTAAACGGGCCAGCCCAGTGGGCGGCCACGCTGGACGAGAGGGGACTGACGGCGGGGTCCACTGTCAGCCAGTGTTTCCCACGCCCGAATCGGTACGCGAGGAGGGCCGTCGGATTAAAAGGCGGATCGACGGGTGAGAGTCGTCCTCTTCCTCAACGCGGCTCGCCTGAGACCTAACCCTACCGGCGGCCAGACTAGGGGGTCGGGGTGCTACCTGGAGGCGGGCGAGCGTCGGCGAGGTGGTCGATCGACGTTGGAGACGACGGCGGTTCGAACGGTGGTCGAGGGAGAGCTTGAGGAGGGCACAATCGTCGGCGGCTTCTGCGGCGGTTCTGCGGGACTCCGGCTTGCAATTGGGCGGCTACGGCTTAAATTGAGGGGCGGCGCTGCTCGAGGAGGAGTTGTGAGGTGAGGGAGGAGAGTTGGTGTGCTGAGATCGAGCGGAGGACACCTCTATTTATAGAGCGAGGGGGTGGCCGTGGCGGAGCGGGCAGGTCGTCGATGGCGTCGTCGTTCTGAGGCGCGAAAGGGCAAGATAGGGAGCGCAGGAGGTAGGCGACGGCTAGGCGATGCTCAACGTCTAGCTAGCGCTGCCAAAGGGTGACAGGATGGATCGATCGCGTGCAATGGAGTGCCGCAGTACTGGCGGGAAATCCTTCGATCATGGCGACGACGACGTTGCTTCCGCGAGCTAGCGAGGTTGTCTACGGTGTAGCTGGTGCAGTGGTGAACGCGCGTGCAAAGGGAGAAGGCGAGGGAAGGACGAGAGCGACCAAGCGAAGGCATGCACTGGCGCGTCCAGTGACATGTCTGGGCGTGCTCTGGCATGGCTGGGGCGCGTCTGGGCGCGTACGGGCGCGTGGCGTTCTGGCCAGTGCGGTGCGTTTCTTCGGCCAGGGAAGGTACCAGCGTGCATGGTTGAGTGCAGGCTACCTATTGGACATGGTAAGGCTGGCCAGAGGAGGAGTGGAGAGGATGAGTGGCAAGAGGGTCGGCATGGTACTTGGCATGGAGGATATTGATCATGGCTTCACTTTAATCAGCACAAGCAAGGACATGCACTGATGCAGGGGATGCAGGAGAGCCAAATGATCACAAACCAAAAGTGGTTTAGCCCAAAAACCAGTGGGTAATGAGGTGTACCATGAATTCCGGAATGTTGCCTCGCCAAGTGTTTGTGATAATGGCCGCAAGAACATTTTTGTCAAATTTTGGAAATCTTTTGGTGGATCTCATTCATATAATCAGAGAGGTAGAATGGTGGTGGTGGTGGTCAATTTGGTGGTGGTTTGCAAGAGATTCAAAATGGGGTTGATCTTCTCTTTGCTTTCATATGTCACCTCTTGTCCAACTCTACTCATGGTCAACCTGGTCAAAGTCAGCACCGGTGGTCAACATCAAAGTTGTTCACCTTGACATGTGTCTTGGGTGAGGTGGTGAGAGTTGGTCAGAAGGTTGGTTTAAGAAAAGTCAAAACCAGGGGTGCAAAGTGGTGAAGATTTTATAAAATGGCCAAATGACCATTATCATATGTAAGTTGGATTTGAATTCCTCTTTGTTTTGAATTGGGTTTCTTTGATTCAAAAGGGTGTGTTATTGATATATAAGTGTTTTACAAACAATGGCACAAGCCATGGTGGCCTTGGTTGAAGATTTGCACAATTAGCTAAAGTGTATGTGAGTGAAAAATGGAATTTTCTCACTATTTGATTTCTCTCTATTTGATTTGACTTTTCTTGACTCAAATGTGATTCTTATTAGTTTAGAAACATTTTCCAAACCATTGAAACCATTCCAAATGGTCTAGTTCAAAGATTTGCAAAAATGGCCATACACATAAGAGGTGATGTGTCAAATTTTCTTATTCTTCTAAATTGTTTCCCTTGCATTACATGATCATGGGTTAGGGTCCAATTAGTGTGATATTAGGTTTAAAGATGGTTTTACACCATTTGGGTAAGGTAGGAGTGCATAGGTCAAGATTTGGTGAAATGGCTATGTGCCACATATGCCTCTATGCATATATTGCATTTTCTTTTTGAGTTGACTTGGATTGACCCAATTGAGGTTGTTGAGTGTTGAAATGGTATAGAGGAGTGATCCAACCATTCACAACAAGTCTTAGGGTCAAGATCCTCAAATTCATAAATTTGCATTTTACTCTCATATGCCTCTATGGCATTTTTAGTTTCTTTTTATTTAAAATCTTTGGTTTCACTTTGGATTTGGTTTGATAAGTACTAGGTAAGGTTTACGAAGGTTTTCCAAACCTCTAATCAAAGTTGAAAGGCCTATGGTAAAGTTTTCCAAAAATAGTCATAGGCACATATGCCCTTTTCTTATTTAATTTCTTTTTATTTTTATTTAACTTGGATGATGAAAAGGATAGGGTTTAGGGTTTAAGATAATTTCAAAAATACTTCAACAAACAATCATGGCAATAGAACAAGAATTAAGCAAGATCACTATGTGTCAAACTTAATTTAATAAAAGTTTTTGTTGGTTCCAAAATTTGGAAAAAGAGAAATTCATTTTCTTTCTTTTGGAAATTTTGGGATGTTACAAACCCTTCCCCCTTAAACAAATCTCGTCCCGAGATTTTAAGAAAAGTTAGGTTCCTAAGAGAGATTGAGTAATTTGATTAACAGGAAAACATACTTGGCATGGCCTGGGGTGCTTCCTAAGCTTCGGTGGCACTCATGTGGTAGAGGCGGCCGTTGTTGTTCTGGTTCCTTCTACCTGCGAAGCGGCGCTGTTGCTGGGCAGGTGCAGCAGTATTGGCGGCAATCTTGGCAAGCTTCTTGGGGCACTCATTGGAGTAGTGACCCACAACTCCACATTCATAGCAGTTCACAGTTGACTTGTCCTTCGGGGTGACGGGGATGGCATTGCTTCCAGTCATCGGGCCAGTGTTGGTATTGTTGTTCCCATTGTTGTTGTTGCTGTTGTGGTGGTTGTTGTTGTTGTGGCTGATGTTGTTGTTGCCTCCGAGCTTCGGGGGTCCTCCATTGTTGTTGGTTTAGTTGGGGCGATAACTCTGAGCAGTTTGTTTGTTGTGTCTTGGGGTGAATCCTCCAGAGGAGTTGTTGCGGTACTTTTGGGTATGGTGGGGTCCACTCTGGTTCATCATCCTGCGCTTGCGGTTCTCATTGGCCTGATGCAGCTTTCCTTCCATCTGTATGGCTGAGTCCACGAGGGCTTCGAGGTCAGCGAACGGAATGTTCACTAACACAGTTTGCATCTCGTCATGCAGTCCGTTCAGAAATCTTTCCTTCCTCTTCTCATTGGTGTCGGTCTCATCCGGGGCGTACCTTGACAGAGTAAGAAACCTGTCGCGGTATTCCACCACGGACATCCTTCCTTGCTTGAGTTCCCGGAACTCGTCTCTCATCTTCTTAATCAGTCCTTGGGGCACATGGTACTTGCTAAACTTCAGCTTGAAGTCTTCCCAGGTCATCATTTGCCCCGCATTCATTGCGCGGGCACTTGTCCACCAGGCTCTTGCAGGTCCTGACAGGTAGTGGGTGGCAAACAGTACTTTTTCTGCGGCTTCAACTCCCGCAACTTCGAGGTTGTTCTCCATTGTCTGGAGCTAGTCATCAGCGTCAAGTGGCTCTTCGGTCTTGCTGAACATGGGTGGGTTGGTGTTCTGAAAATTCTTCAGCTTCGATCCAGGGTGATCGTGGTTCCCATGGCCTTGATTGTTCTATGCTATCTGCTGCAGTGCGGCAATGTTGGCTTGGCGTTCAGCTCTCTCGACTTCTCGGTCTGCCATCATCATCTGAAGCATCTGCATCATTGCGTCTTGGTTGGTGCTGCGGGTTGGTGGGGCCATCTGAACATTGAGATAGATGATAAGATAAGAGGGAAATTTCTATGGTTTATTTTGTTGAAGTTTAAAAAGTTCATAACTTGAAAAATTGAGTAGTGTTGCGGGGGTAAAAACCAACAACACTTTTTCATTCATTCCAAACATCATATATTACAAAGCTAACACCCCGTTGGTTTGAAGAACCATTCATCGCTCTACGATACATGGGGATCCCGATACAAACTCACACCTATGATAGTGATTTTAATGATACTGCTCTTCAGGGTGGCTTCTTCTTCTTCAGGGGTAATGTGCTTGACGGGCGTTGTCCAACTCCTTGCGGGTCTTGTACAGCAGGAAGTCTAGACATGCGACATAGTAGTTCATCTCCGGGTGTGGTGGCATGGTTAATGGTCTTCCCATGGGATCATGCCTTGGGTAGTAAATGAAGCGGGTATTCTTGATCTTGTTCTCATTCTGTCCGCACAGACGGGCAATGGCTTCCTGCATAGCTCTGGCTATTCCTTCCTTCCAAGTGTTTCCCGTTGCTGAAAACCCAGATGGTTTCCCATATTGGGGCTCCAAGCTTTCCTCTCAGATCTGCAGTAACTTCCCACCGAGGTGGTCCTCCCGATGGGTGGTTGAGGGGTATTCCGAAGAACTCGGGGTACGGGCGTCCTAAATATTCCACTAGTTGCTTCAAATCCTTCTCGAACATCAGGTTTCCTCCGTGACCAAGCTGATAGGACACACATTGGTACTCCATCTGTGAGCAATTAGGATAAGTAAGTTAAAGAAGTGATCAAGTGTGCAAACTTTTATGTAGAAATACAAGAAAAAGTAGGGCATGAATTTCTCATTTGAAAAAGATCTCAAGGGTAAGAGTGAGAAATACATTTTCACAAATATTCACTTCATTGGTTTTGAAACTAAGTTTTTCAGACGTCCATTCTAACTAGGGTCTCCTAAGGTCAAACAATGGCTCTGATACCAACTTGTCAACACCCGGATTTTTAAGTCCAGATGCCTATTATGCCATTCCTCGCAATCCCAGGAATATTGTTTTTGCGAGACATAATAGATTGATATCACAACACATCATTCATTACATACCATAATCGTCTTACAAATAATCGTCTTATGCCACAGTCAAAAAAAAACATACCATAATCGTCTTACAAATAAAGGATCACATGATCCAGTCTCATTACAATAATAGAAGTTCGATTGATCAAATACATAACACATAGCGGAAACGAAATAGCATAGTAGTAGTCCATCTATTCCACAGGCAACTGTTGACGTCAGGAGTGATCCTAGTTGTCGTAGACGTCCTGCTGTCCTTCTTCCGGGTTCTGATACTCCTCTTCATAGTCTGGCCATTTGAATAGCCAGGGACACAGCCATGAGTACTTTAAAGTACTCGCAAACTAATACTAAGGTAAATACTATCAACTATAGAAAGGGGTTTCTAAGCTCTAGTTTCATTTGCATAAAGCCAGTTTTATTTCATAAACACTTTAGTAATCAAAGCCTCTTCATTTGCCTAACTTAACTCAAGTGGGAACATTAGTGTCATTCCCACAACTCAGTTGTGATTCAAAGTCAAAGTCACCTTTCAATTCAATTCACAAGTCATCATTCATATTTTTAGAAAAGTTCTGATGACGGAACAGTATGGCCTTTCCAACTGTCCATGACCACGGACGCGGCTATTCGAATAGGTTTACACTCTGCAGAGGTTGTACTCTTGTGCCACAACTTTTGATTACATCCGTCGAGGATAACCTCGAATCATCGTAACTCAGTACGCGGATCATCAACCCTAACCTTTCACTTGTATACCCTAGTATAGGCACCTCTCCCCATGAGCTTGGCCTCCCGGTGAAAACCAACTGTCAACCCGGGAACTGCACAGGGCTTGGGTCGTACATTCACCTCATATTCACATCATTTCACTTGTGACGGAGGCAGCCTCGGCATAACCCCTATGATGCTTGTTTATAGGGAACCCATACTAAGACACACAAATTTCCAGTTAAGCCCTACCCATAATCAGGTATTGTGGGGGTACTTGTATAATTGGAAAGGTATCGCATTCAAACCCAATCATCAGTTTTCATCAACATTCACCAAGTCATTCACCTTCAAAATCTTTCAACAGAATGACTCATCATTCCAAGGTTTTCAAAAATCATTGGTTTTCACAAGTTCCCATTTAAAGTATTCAATTTTAGTTTAGCACTAGCAACTAGTCATGAGGGGTGCTAAATAGCTTATAGCTTTCTAGGCTAAGGGGGATGCTCTTATATTACTCCATAACTAAACCAAGTGAATCATAAATCAAAAGTAACTTTGATAAATAAAATTCAATAAAGCTTGTAAGGTAAAAACTTGGGATAGGATCATAAAGTAAAATGTAATGGTGCCTTGCTCTTGTAGAGCTTTGCACTAATCTATCTTGCATTGGTAATAGCTTGCCTTGATTGGGGAGGTGATCAAAGTTTTCTTCTCCTTCCTCTTGGTAGAAGACCTCTTCCTCTTGATAGTCTCCGGTACTAGCGTCTATAAACGAATACGAGGATATAATCACCAAACAACACTTAAGTAGTCTTAATTAGCCTTAATGGCTCACACAATTGATCTAGCCTCACTACTTAACATTTATTCACAAATTATGCTAGGGTTGCTTACTTAGTATTAGGAAAATAATTTCCTCACATTGAAATGTTGATTAGGGCTTCTCTTTGGTTTGGGAGAAATAATTTCCTCTCATTGAATCTTCTTAAGATTTAATCTTCTCAAATAACCATGTATGATCTCATGTTGACCAAGGTCAACACTTCACACTTATCATTTGAGAAAAATGATTTCAATGAGATTCACCATCTCATGCAATTTAAATAACTATGTGATTTAAGATCCTCAAGTGAGCAATTATGAGACCATGCAAGGGAGGTCATCACATTACTTCATAACACTTGGGAAAATGATTTAAATGAGGTGCTACACCTCATAGATTTAAAATCCTAAAATTTGATATAGTTTAAATGGGCTAGTATTGACTACATAGCCAATATTTTGCTTCTAGCCCATGATCATGTACAGAACCCATATCATATTTTTGCATAGTAAATTAGAGTTTGTAAAAATTATGAGAGGTGGAATCACCTCAAAATCATTTATGGTTGATTTTATAAATTTATTTGAAATTTGAAAAGTTACTGCCTTGTGAATTTTACTATTCAAATTCTATAATAGGTCTAGGATTCAAACCAGTGGGGTTGGATGGAGATTTTCATAAGCTTTCCAAATATATAAAATTTGTTAAATTTGGCTTAGTGGATTTAATTCTATTCAAATTTGAATATGGCATCAGTAAGGTTTTTGAATTTAATTGGAAAATTCGAGTTTGAAATGCTGGGCCAGCGCGGGAAATGCTAACGAGCCGCAGAGGGTTTAAACGGGCCAGCCCAGTGGGCGGCCACGCTGGACGAGAGGGGACTGACCGCGGGGTCCACTGTCAGCCAGTGTTTCCCACGCCCGAATCGGTACGCGAGGAGGGTCGTCGGATTAAAAGGCGGATCGACGGGTGAGAGTCATCCTCTTCCTCAACAGGGCTCGCCGGAGACCTAACCCTACCGACGGCCAGACTAGGGGGTCGGGGAGCTACCTGGAGGCGGGCGAGCGTCGGCGAGGCGGTCGATCGACGTTGGAGACGACGGCCTTTCGAACGGTGGTCGAGGGAGAGCTTGAGGAGGGCGCAATCGTCGGCGTCTTCTGCGGCGGTGATGCGAGACTCCGGCTTGCACTTGGGCGGCTACGACTTAAATTGAGGGGCGGCGCTGCTCGAGGAGGAGTTGTGAGGTGAGGGAGGAGAGTTGGTGTGCTGAGATCGAGCGGAGGACACCTCTATTTATAGAGCGAGGGGGTGGCTGTGGCGGAGCGGGCAGGTCGTCGATGGCGTCGTCGTTCTGAGGCGCGAAAGGGCAAGATAGGAAGCGCAGGAGGTAGGCGACGGCTAGGTGATGCTCAACGTCTAGCTAGCGCTGCCAAAGGGTGACAGGATGGATCGATCGCGTGCAATGGAGTGCCGCAGTACTGGCGGGAAATCCTTCGATCATGGTGACGGCGATGTTGCTTCCGCGAGCTAGCGAGGTTGTCTACGGTGTAGCTGGTGCAGTGGTGATCGCGCGTGCAAAGGGAGAAGGCGAGGGAAGGACGAGAGCGACCAGGCGAAGGCGTGCACTGGCGCGTCCAGTGACATGCCTGGGCGCCCTCTGGCATGGCTGGGGCGCGTCTGGGCGCGTACGGGCGCGTGGCGTTCTGGCCAGTGCGGTGCGTTTCTTCGGCCAAGGAAGGTACCAGCGTGCATGGTTGAGTGCAGGCTACCTATTGGACATGGTAAGGCTGGCCAGAGAGGGGTGGAGAGGATGAGTGGCAAGAGGGTCGGCATGGTACTTGGCATGGAGGATATTGATCATGGCTTCACTTTAATCTGCACAAGCAAGGACATGCACTGATGCAGGGGATGCAGGAGAGCCAAATGATCACAAACCAAAAGTGGTTTAGCCCAAAAACCAGTGGGTAATGAGGTGTACCACAATTCTGGAATGTTGCCTGCCAAGTGTTTGTGATAATGGCCGCAAGAACATTTTTGTCAAATTTTGGAAATCTTTTTGGTGGATCTCATTCATATAATCAGAGAGGTAGAATGGTGGTGGTGGTGGTCAATTTGGTGGTGGTTTGCAAGAATTCAAAATGGGGGTTGATCTTCTCTTTGTTTCAATGTCACCTCTTGTCAACTCTATTCTGGTCAACCTGGTCAAAGTCAGCACTGGTGGTCAACATAAAAGTTGTTCACCTTGACATGGTCTTGGATGAGGTGGTGAGAGTTGGTCAAGGTTGGTTTAAGAAAAGTCAAAACCAGGGGTGCAAAGTGGTGATGATTTTATAAAATGGCCAAATGACCATTATCATATGTAAGTTGGATTTGAATTCCTCTTTGATTTGAATTGGGTTTATTTGATTCAAAAGGGTGTGTTATTGATATATAAGTGTTTTACAAACAATGGCACACGCCATGGTGGCCTTGGTTGAAGATTTGCAAAATTAGCTAAAGTGTATGTGAGTGAAAAATGGAATTTTCTCACTATTTGATTTCTATCTATTTGATTTGACTTTTCTTGACTCAAATGTGATTCTTATTAGTTTAGGAGCATTTCCAAACCATTGAAACCATTCCAAATGGTCTAGTTCAAAGATTTGCAAAAATGGTCATACACATAAGAGGTGATGTGTCAAAATTTCTTATTTTTCTAAATTGTTTCCCTTGCATTACATGATCATGGGTTAGGGTCCAATTAGTGTGATATTAGGTTTAAAGATGGTTTTACACCATTTGGGTAAGCTAGGAGTGCATAGGTCAAGATTTGGTGAAATGGCTATGTGCCACATATGCCTCTATGCATATATTGCATTTTCTTTTTGAGTTGACTTGGATTGACCCAATTGAGGTTGTTGAGTGTTGAAATGGTATGGAGGAGTGATCCAACCATTCACAACAAGTCTTAGGGTCAAGATCCTCAAATTCATAAATTTGCATTTTACTCTCATATGCCTCTATGGCATTTTTAGTTTCTTTTTATTTTCTTTGGTTTCACTTTGGATTTGGTTTGATAAGTACTAGGCAAGGTTTATGAAGGTTTTACAAACCTCTAAATAAAGTAGAAAGGCCTATGGTAAAGTTTTCCAAAAATAGCCATAGGCACATAGGCCCTTTCTTATTTAATTTCTTTTTATTTTTATTTAACTTGGATGATGAAAAGGATAGGGTTTAGGGTTTAAGATCATTTCAAAAATACTTCAACAAACAATCATGGCAATAGAACAAGAATTAAGCAAGATCACTATGTATCAAACTTAATTTAATAAAAGTTTTTGTTGGTTCCAAAATTTGGAAAAAGAGAAATTCATTTTCTTTCTTTTGAAATTTTTGGGATGTTACAGGATGCCTATGTCACCAATCCTAATATTTTCATTTGCATAAATCTCAAAGAAAATTTGTAAGGATAAGCGACTTGTTGGAGATACGTTTGCCACTTTTGACAAAGTATCGATACCTCGCAAGATTGTCTTCAAACGCGGGTGGCAACTTTTCTGATGTATTTGTTGACTAAGCTGCAAATCTTGATGCACTAGTCCTTTTGGCATCGGTATTGTGATGCTTTTTTATGAAAAGTATCGTCAGCAATTTTTTTGAGTGATCAGCTCATGTTGCGGGTCCAGGGAACTCGTAGTAATCGCAACTTTGCTACAACCGACAATGTACGTCTTTGGCGGCAGCCCCCGAGTAAATCGAGGAAACTATGCTCGCTATTGACTCCGTTGGTCTTAGTACCTCCTTGTTCGATGTACTGGCATGGGCCTTCCATAAGTCATATTATCCTCGCCATTAGCAGCGCTCGCATGTTCTCTGAGGCTTTGGCGGAGGACAACGTGTATTGTTATTTTATAAGACCCTTTAATTATCATCCATTGCAACACTCGCATTTTCCCTAAGGCTTAGATGATAATTTTAGTCATAACCAACACAAGCGACCCCCGATCTTTTTTATCGAGTTCGCTTACTGTACTCATATTTCGAAGTCGATGCTCGCGGTATTATGCGAAAAATCTTGAAAAAATTGTTCAGGTGTCCCAAATCAATCAAATGCTCGTATAAACGAAACTTGAACCTTTATTAATAAGTCTATGACAATAAGATAAGCTAATATTGCTATGGCTTAATAAAACCTTATTGAAAATAAAATTCTATGAAGATAAAGATGTATGCTACCGCTCGTCTTCTTAAGTAAGAGGAGGGTCCTTCTTCTCTTGATCCACGCCTGAGGTGCCGATGGCTTCCGAAGTGCTGATGATCTCCGGGATGGTGCTAATAGTTTCCGTAGAAGCATTGGAAATTACTTCCAAAGAGTTAGAACCTTCGACTGAGGCTTTATCATCCGCTGCCAAAGTTTTGACAGTTGGTACTGCCGCTGTAGAGTCATCCGGTTGTTTCTTCGTCTTCTTGCCGCCGGACCTCTTTAAGCTTGAAGTCTTTGCCTTGAAGAGCTAACTGCTTGGAAGGGAAGTCGATAGTTTTAACTTCTTGCTTTATCCCAAACTTAGCAGTAATCTTCTGGAACTCTCTATCACAGTTATCTGAACGAGAGAAACTTCCATGAACCATAATATTGGTCCCATTGTTGCCTGACATCTTAAGCTTTAAGTATGCATAGTGCGGTACAACCATGAACTTAGCGTAAGCTGGCCTCCCGAGGATAGCGTGGTACTGCGACTCCCAGTTCACTACCTCGAATTCGATCCTTTCTTTCCTGAAATTATCGGGCTTCCCGAAGACTACATTCAAGGAAATTCTGCCAAGAGGGTATGCTGGCAAGGTTGGAACAATGCCATGGAAACACGTATCGGATTCTTGCAACATATCGGATGTGATGCCCATATTTTTGACTGTGCTTGCGAATATCAGATTCAATCCGCTTCCACCATCCATGAATACTTTTCTCATACTGAATCCTCCGATATGTGCTTCGACTACCAAAGCTGCATGTCCTAGCCTTGGGATAGACCTAGGGTGATCGGCCCTGCTGAACAGGCAGTCGATGAATTCTGGGACGTTAACCATGGTGCTCTCTGCAAGGTTGATCTCTTGCGTAAGATTTTTCATCTCTCTCCTGGAAATGCCAGTTTTATGAATCATGCTCATCTGCCCTCGAGGTGTAGGAAAAGCTTCATTGGAGGCGCGAGTTTGAACTTGCTGAACTTGATGCTGAGGTGGAGGTGGTGGGTTCGGGAGCTGCGCCTGCCCCTTACCTGACTCGTAGAACTTCTGAATATCGAGAAACTGTCGGCAGTCCCTAAGCAGATGACTTGACTTTTTTGGTGTTATCCTTGGGGTCAATGTAAGCGTGTATGTAATAGGGAGCGTTTAGCTGTTCAGCAAACGGTAACTCTAGGACCCACGGCGGTCGCTCCCTGTAGTTGTCGCGGTTTCCCCTAGAACCGTTGCGGTTGTTATCCCGACGATTATCGCGCCTATCACCATGATGATCATCGTACCGGTCATCACGTCGATCGGAATATCCGTCAGCTAAAATGTTGGTGTCTTCGTAACAACGGTCTCTTCTCTTTTTGCGGCGATCACGTCGATGACCTGAATCATGCTTCTGGTCATCATCTTCGTCGATACTGCACAGACGTGGTTTTATCACGCGATCTTCTCCATCAACCCAACTGTTGGCAATCTCCATAAGCTTTGTAATAGTTTTTGGCTTTTTCCGGCCAAGTTCTTCGATGTAGGATTCTCGTCGGATGTCATCACTGAAAGCATCGATCGCCCTATCGACGGAAACATCTTCAGCAGCGTTTAGGAGTTTGGTAAAACGTCCAATGTACGCACGCATTGATTCCTTCGGCTTGTGCTGGCAATGACGCAATTCCTTGATTCCAACGGGCCTTTTGTATGTGGCCTAGAAATTCTTGACGAAAGCATAAACCAAATCTTCCCAGGACTTAACAGATCCTTTCGGTCGGACTCTCAACCATGCTCGTGCCAAATCCTTCAGGTAAGTTACAGGCATTGCATTGCTGCTATTTGGTTTCCCTTGTGTAAAATCACGGTTTGCAGATAATCGTCTATCCAAGACCTCGGCTACTACTGCCCATCGTATTTGGCAGCGTCACTAGGAGTAGGCTTGAATCTCTTCGGTGGCATTGTCTCCCAAATCTTGTAGCTTAAAAAAACGGGTCCTCGAAGTTCACCATCATACTCCTGGGTTTCCTCGGAATCGTCGCTATCATATACTTCCCTTGCAGCACGCCGATGGCGAGCTTTGTCGATCTTACTCTGTGTAATATCGTCGCGGGCATCTTTCGAACGATGCTTAGATCCACTGCACTGATGCGTTGTTTTGTCCTTCCTAGGGGTGAGTTTATCTTCAAGGATCGCGAGGCTTTCCAAAGCGCCCCGATGAGCTTGTGCCATTGGATCATTGGGTGTTGGCTGATGATTGGTCAAGTAAGCTGCGAGATTAGCCTCGCTCCTTCGATAGTTTTTTGGCCTGAGCATGCCTGCAGTGTCCATAGTCATAAAAGAGTTGGAGAGATTCGAAGTGATCTCCCTTGCATCGTCTTCTGAGAGTCGAGGAATTCGTGGCCGAAATCTCCCTGGACCTTGGTTGCTACGGGACGCGCTTCCATGCGACGCCCTTCGTCGCTCGCTTGATTGATCTGCTGCATGTCGGCGTCGATCGAGGTCGGCTTGCTCAGTGGCCAACCGAACCCGATTCCTTTCCAAAATAGTGTGATACGCGTTGACGGTCCCTGCCGAAACTCCAGAGGGGACTCGAGTGTTATTGGCTACAACATTGCGGGCAATTTCCCACTCTTCCTCAGTGATGGTGTAAGCGTGATACGCCTCCGACGTATCGATAATTTCTTATGTTCCATGCCACATTATTGATGATATCTACATGTTTTATGCATACTTTATGCCATTATTATGCGTTTTCCGGAACTAACCTATTGACGAGATGCCGAAGGGCCAGTTCTCGTTTTCTGCTGTTTTTGGTTCCAGAAATCCTAGTAAGGAAATATTCTCGGAATCGGACGAAATCAAGGCCCAACATCCTATTTTTCCACGAAGCTTCCAGAACACCCGAGAGTCGCCAGAGGGGGGCCACTGGGCCCCCAGATGACAGGGCGGCGCGGCCTAGGGGGGGGGTGCGCCCCCCTAGTGTGTCACCGCCTCGTCGCCTCTCCAACTCCGCCTCTTCGCCTATAAAAAGGTACCTGACCTAAAACTTCGATACGGAAAAGTCACGGTACGAGAAACCTTCCAGAGCCGCCGCCATCGCGAAGCCAAGATCTGGGGGACAGGAGTCTCTGTTCCGGCACGCCGCCGGGACGGGGAAGTGCCCCCGGAAGGCTCCTCCATCGACACCACCGCCATCTTCATCAACGCTCGCTGTCTCCCATGAGGAGGGAGTAGTTCTCCATCGAGGCTCGGGGTTGTACCGGTAGCTATGTGGTTCATCTCTCTCCTATGTACTTCAATACAATAATCTCATGAGCTGCCTTACATGATTGAGATTCATATGATGATGCTTGTAATCTAGATGTCATTATGCTAGTCAAGTGGGTTTTACTTATGTGATCTCTCGGAGACTCCTTGTCCCACGTGTGTAAAGGTGACAGTGTGTGCACCGTGTGGGTCTCTTAGGCTATATTTCATAGAATACTTATTCACCGTTATGAATGACATAGTGAAGTGCTTATTTATATCCCTTTATGATTGCAATGTGTTTTGTATCACAATTTATCCGTGTGCTACTCTAGTGATGTTATTAAAGTAGTTTATTCCTCCTGCACGGTGTAATGGTGACAGTGTGTGCATCGTGTAGTACTTGGCGTAGGCTATGATTGTGATCTCTTGTAGATTATGAAGTTAACTATTGCTATGATGGTATTGATGTGATCTATGCCTCCTTTCGTCGCGTGAAGGCGACAGGTGTGCATGCTATGTTAGTACTTGGTTTGGTTATGTTGATCTGCCGTGCACTCTAAGGTTATTTAAACATGAACATCGAATATTGTGGAGCTTGTTAACTCCGGCATTGAGGGTTCGTGTAATCCTACACAGTTAGTGGTGTTCATCATCCAACAAGAGAGTGTAGAGTCTAGCATCTATTTATTTATTTTGTTATGTGATCAATGTTGAGAGTGTCCACTAGTGAAAGTATGATCCCTAGGCCTTGTTCCTAAATATCGCTATCGCTGCTTGTTTACTTGTTCTACTCGCATTTGTATTGTCCGCAATATTACCACCATCAACTACACGCCAGCAAGCACTTTTCTCGGTGCCGTTGCTATCTGCTTATATTTATTCATACCACCTGTATTTCACTATCTCTTCGCCGAACTAGTGCACCTATTAGGTGTGTTGGGGACACAAGAGACTTCTTGCTTTGTGGTTGCAGGGTTGCATGAGAGGGATATCTTTGACCTCTTCCTCCCCGAGTTCGATAAACCTTGGGTGATCCACTTAAGGGAAACTTGCTGCTGTTCTACAAACATCTCGCTCTTGGAGGCCCAACACTGTCTACAAGAATAGAAGCACCCGTAGACATCAAGCACTTTTCACGGCGCCGTTGCCGGGGAGGAAAGGTAAAAGGCACTCATACTCCGGTCCCAGGTAAAGTACTCTTCTGGTGCCATTGTGTGAGTGTTCGAAGCTATATCCTTTAGATCCTGCAATTGCATCTTTTTGTTTCTTGTTTACACTAGTTTGGCATAATGGACAACAATGAGCTTCTTATTCTATTTCCTGATTTAAGACATGGATGGTTTGATGCGAAAATTAAAAAACCCATGGAACATATTAGTGTGAACACTTTGAATACCATTGTTGCTAACGATATAAAAAGTTCTAAGCTTGGGGAAGCTGGTTTTGATGAGCATGATCTTTTTAGTCCCCCAAGCATTGAGGAGAAAATTTACTTTGATGATACTTTGCCTCCTATTTATGATGATTATAATGATACTAGTCTTTTAGTACCGCCTGTTATGGAGGATAAATTTGATTATGATTACAATATGCCTCCTATATTTGATGATGAGAATAATAATGATAGCTACTTTGTTGAATTTGCTCCCACTACAACTAATAAAATTGATTATGCCTATGTGGAGAGTAATAATTTTATGCATGAGACTCATGATAAGAATGCTTTATGTGATAGTTATATTGTTGAGTTTGCTCATGTTGCTACTGAAAGTTATTATGAGAGAGGAAAAGATGGTTGTAGAAGTTTTCATGTTACCAAAACACCTCTCTATGTGCTGAAATTTTTGAAGCTACACTTGTTCTATCTTCCTATGCTTGTTACTTTGCTTTTCATGAACTTGTTTATTTACAAGATTCCTTCTCATAGGAAGCATGTTAGACTTAAATGTGTTTTGAATTTGCCTCTTGATGCTCTCTTTTGCTTCAAATACTATTTCTTGCGAGTGCATCATTAAAACTGCTGAGCCCATCTTAATGGCTATAAAGAAAGAACTTCTTGGGAGATAACCCATGTGCTTATTTTGCTACAGTACTTTTATTTTGTATTTGTGTCTTGGAAGTTGTTACTACTGTAGCAACCTCTCCTTATCTTAGTTTTGTGCATTTTTGTGCCAAGTAAAGTCTTTGATAGTAAGGTTCATACTAGATTTGGATTACTCGCGTGAAACAGATTTCTTTGCTGTCACGAATTTCGACCTGCCTCTCTGTAGGTAGCTCAGAAAAATATGCCAATTTACGTGCGTGATCCTCAGATATGTACGCAACTTTCATTCAATTTGGGAATTTTCATTTGAGCAAGTCTGGTGCCTCGATAAAATCCATCTTTACGGACTATTCTGTTTTGACAGATTCTGCCTTTTATTTCGCATTGCCTCTTTTGCTATGTTGGATGAATTTCTTTGTTCCATTAATGTCCAGTAGCTTTATGCAATGTCCAGAAGTGTTAAGAATGATTGTGTCACCTCTGAACATGTTAATTTTTATTGTGCACTAACCCTCTAATGAGTTGTTTCGAGTTTGGTGTGGAGGAAGTTTTCAAGGGTCAAGAGAGGAGGATGATATACTATGATCAAGAAGAGTGAAGAGTCTAAGCTTGGGGATGCCCCGGTGGTTCATCCCTGCATATTTCAAGAAGACTCAAGCATCTAAGCTTGGGTATGCCCAAGGCATCCCCTTCTTCATCGACAAATTAGCAGGTTCCTTCTCTTGAAACTATATTTTTATTCGGCCACATCTTATGTACTTTACTTGGAGCGTCAGTTTGCTTTTGTTTTTGTTTTTGTTTGAATGAATGCTTGTGTGGGAGAGAGACACGCTCCGCTGGTTCATATGAACACATGTGTTCTTAGCTTTTATTTTTCATGGCGAAGGTTGAAACTGCTTCGTTAATTGTTATATGGTTGGAAACGGAAAATGCTACATGTAGTAATTGGTAAAATGTCTTGGATAATGTGATACTTGGCAATTTTTGTGCTCATGCTTAAGCTCTTGCATCATATACTTTGCACCTATTAATGAAGAAATACATAGAGCTTGCTAAAATTTGGTTTGCATATTTGGTCTCTCTGAAGTCTAGATAATTTCTAGTATTGAGTTTTGAACAATAAGGAAGACGGTGTAGAGTCTTATAATGTTTACAATATGTCTTTTATGTGAGTTTTGCTGCACCGGTTCATCCTTGTGTTTGTTTCAAATAAACCTTGCTAGCCTAAACCTTGTATCGAGAGGGAATACTTCTCATGCATCCAAAATCCTTGAGCCAACCACTATGCCATTTGTGTCCACCATACCTACCTACTACATGGTATTTCTCCGCCATTCCAAAGTAAATTGCTTGAGTGCTACCTTTAAAATCTCCATCATTCGCCTTTACAATATATAGCTCATGGGACAAATAGCTTAAAAACTATTGTGGTATTGAATATGTATGCACTTTATCTCTTATTAAGTTGCTTGTTGTGCAATAACCATGTTTCTAGGGACGCCATCAACTACTCTTTGTTGAATATCATGTGAGTTGCTATGCATGTCCGTCTTGTCTGAAGTAAGGGAGATCTACCACTTTAATGGTTAGAGCATGCATATTGTTAGAGAAGAACATTGGGCCGCTAACTAAAGCCATGAATCATGGTGGAAGTTTCAGTTTTGGACATATATCCTCAATCTCATATGAGAACACTAATTGTTGCCACATGCTTATGCATTAAAGAGGAGTCCATTATCTCGTTGTCTATGTTGTCCCGGTATGGATGTCTAAGTTGAGAATAATCAAAAGCGAGAAATCCAAAATGCGAGCTTTCTCCTTAGACCTTTGTACAGGCGGCATAGAGGTACCCCTTTGTGACACTTGGTTAAAACATGTGTATTGCGATGATCCCGTAGTCCAAGCTAATTAGGACAAGGTGCGGGCACTATTAGTATACTATGCATGAGGCTTGCAACTTGTAAGATATAATTTACATGATACATATGCTTTATTACTACCGTTGACAAAATTGTTTCTTGTTTTCAAAATAAAAGCTCTAGCACAAATATAGCAATCAATGCTTCCCTCTGCGAAGGGCCTTTCTTTTACTTTTATGTTGAGTCAGTTCACCTATTTCTCTCCACCTCAAGAAGCAAACACTTGTGTGAACTGTGCATTGATTCCTACATACTTGCATATTGCACTTGTTATATTTCTCTATGTTGACAATATCCATGAGATATACATGTTATAAGTTGAAAGCAACCGCTGAAACTTAATCTTCCTTTGTGTTGCTTCAATACCTTTACTTTGATTTATTGCTTTATGAGTTAACTCTTATGCAAGACTTATTGATGCTTGTCTTGAAGTGCTATTCATGAAAAGTCTTTGCTTTATGATTCATTTGTTTACTCATGTCATTACCATTGTTTTGATCGCTGCATTCATTACATATGCTTACAATAGTATGATCAAGGTTATGATGGCATGTCACTCCGAAATTATCTTTGTTATCGTTTACTGCTCGGGACGAGCAGAACTAAGCTTGGGGATGCTGATACGTCTCGACGTATCGATAATTTCTTATGTTCCATGCCACATTATTGATGATATCTACATGTTTTATGCATACTTTATGTCATTATTATGCGTTTTCCGGAACTAACCTATTGACGAGATGCCGAAGGGCCGGTTCTCGTTTTCTGCTGTTTTTGGTTCCGAAATCCTAGTAAGGAAATATTCTCGGAATCGGACGAAATCAAGGCCCGGCATCCTATTTTTCCACGAAGCTTCCGGAACACCCGAGAGTCGCCGAGGGGGCCACTGGGCCCCCAGATGACAGGGCGGCGCGGCCTAGGGGGGGCGCGCCCCCCTAGTGTGTCACCGCCTCGTCGCCTCTCCGACTTCGCCTCTTCGCCTATAAAAAGGTCCCTGACCTAAAACTTCGATACGGAAAAGTCACGGTACGAGAAACCTTCCAGAGCCGCCGCCATCGCGAAGCCAAGATCTGGGGGACAGGAGTCTCTGTTCCGGCACGCCGCCGGGACGGGGAAGTGCCCCCGGAAGGCTCCTCCATCGACACCACCGCCATCTTCATCAACGCTGCTGTCTCCCATGAGGAGGGAGTAGTTCTCCATCGAGGCTCGGGGCTGTACCGGTAGCTATGTGGTTCATCTCTCTCCTATGTACTTCAATACAATAATCTCATGAGCTGCCTTACATGATTGAGATTCATATGATGATGCTTGTAATCTAGATGTCATTATGCTAGTCAAGTGGGTTTTACTTATGTGATCTCCGGAGACTCCTTGTCCCACGTGTGTAAAGGTGACGAGTGTGTGCACCGTGTGGGTCTCTTAGGCTATATTTCACAGAATACTTATTCACTATTATGAATGGCATAGTGAAGTGCTTATTTATATCCCTTTATGATTGCAATGTGTTTTGTATCACAATTTATCTCGTGTGCTACTCTAGTGATGTTATTAAAGTAGTTTATTCCTCCTGCACGGTGTAATGGTGACAAGTGTGTGCATCGTGTAGTACTTGGCGTAGGCTATGATTGTGATCTCTTGTAGATTATGAAGTTAACTATTGCTATGATGGTATTGATGTGATCTATGCCTCCTTTCGTAGCGTGAAGGTGACAGTGTGCATGCTATGTTAGTACTTGGTTTGGTTATGTTGATCTGCCGTGGACTCTAAGGTTATTTAAACATGAACATCGAATATTGTGGAGCTTGTTAACTCCGGCATTGAGGGTTCGTGTAATCCTACACGCTTAGTGGTGTTCATCATCCAACAAGAGAGTGTAGAGTCTAGCATCTATTTATTTATTCTGTTATGTGATCAATGTTGAGAGTGTCCACTAGTGAAAGTATGATCCCTAGGCCTTGTTCCTAAATACTGCTATCGCTGCTTGTTTACTGTTCTACTGCATTTGTATTGTCCGCAATATTACCACCATCAACTACACGCCAGCAAGCACTTTTCTGGTGCCGTTGCTACTGCTTATATTTATTCATACCACCTGTATTTCACTATCTCTTCGCCGAACTAGTGCACCTATTAGGTGTGTTGGGGACACAAGAGACTTCTTGCTTTGTGGTTGCAGGGTTGCATGAGAGGGATATCTTTGACCTCTTCCTCCCTGAGTTCGATAAACCTTGGGTGATCCACTTAAGGGAAACTTGCTGCTGTTCTACAAACCTCTGCTCTTGGAGGCCCAACACTGTCTACAAGAATAGAAGCACCCGTAGACATCAAAGCGCTATCTCGATGTTGCGGTGTCCACCACAATTAACACGTGGGGTATGTTCACCTTCAGAGGGTCCTTCTTCGTTAACTGGGTTGAGGATGGCTTAAATTTGGTGATGCGCCACTCTCCAGGTGGCTACCATGGCAATGCTGTTGATACTTTCTTCATCGGAGGAGTACTTGGCGCTGCAGACGAATGACATGTCATCCGAACCTAGCCCGTGCCTAGTGTCGCAGTTGAGGCAGTAGTACAATGTCATATCGAATGATGCAGAATCATCGGATCCAACTGACATAGATGATATCGAACGGCATGAAGACGATGATGGCGAAGATGTTGGAGTCGATGCTGATAACGTAGCCGATAGATCTGCCGAGATTGGAGTCGATGTGGTCGATCCCGCAGCCGTTGAAGCCACAGTTCTTGAAGTGCTAGGAGCAAACGGATCGGGCAGCCGAAGGATGCCCTCAGCGTCGACACAGTAGTGGACGCTCCCGAACGTCATATCCAACCCGCCATGTAGGCCTAAGAAGACCGAACGAGACGAGTCGGTATGCGGAGTAAACTCGAAGGACCCGAAACGAATCGAGTTCCCCAAGCTTGGCGATGAAGGAGACGATGATGGTGTCGGCGATGCTGGTGGAGTCGTGGTCGACATGATCTAAGTAGCCGATGATGTGCCTTGTGCCGACAGGGTTCCCACAGATGGCGCCAATTGACGAGGGTGCTCCCTGACAATGCCCACCATGAGGGGCTTAGGGTTGACGGAATCCTGTAGGCTGACACGAGATATCGGATACCAAACAAACGGGGAGAGAGATTTACCCAGGTTCGGGGCCCTCGATGAGGTAAAACCCTTACTTCCTGCTTGTCTGATCTTGATTATCGAATATATCAGGTTACAATGGGGTAGCCGATAGGCTGTGGTGATTGTCTCATCGAGAGGCTAAGATTCTAGGGCTCTAGCTCTTGACTTGCGGTGAATCTACGTGTTGAAGTTGTGTCTCGGTATACCCTCTCCTGGCCTTTATATAGTAGGCTAGGTCTTGAGAGTTCTGTCCGGACTCGACTAGGTTACAAAGAGATCTATTCTAACATTTTCTTGTATAGCATCCTCTTGCCTTTTTCATCATGAATCCTTCTTCGGGTAAGTCTCCTTCACTGGAACCGATGTATAGGCCCACCTTGGTTGTTGGAATCTTCATGGGCCCCTGGCTGGGCCGGAGGAGGTAGTCTAATGTTGGTTACCCGAAGGGTAATGCCCACATCAATTCCAGCGAGGATGAGTGGTACAAGCCGACGCTGTCGCCACCACGCCTCGGCGACCCTGGGCAGGGGTCCAGCCGTTGGGCTCCCGGCCAGAGCTGCTAGCAAGCGCCGCCACCGCAGGACGATGGCGACTCCAGCGATGACGATGACGGCGACTACACGGCGTTCTACCGCAATTTCGGCATGTAGAATGCCATGTTTTTAGTTTAGTTTATGTTTCCCTCTTGCCGAATTCAAATATATTACGAATTCGGCCTATATATTTAAGAACTTGCCTATATATATTAAATATCTCTATATTTTGCCTAAGTTTGATCATTTTTCGTCTATTTATGTTTGAATTCAAATATATTCGATCTTTCCCTTGGGCTTGCCGCTGGGAAAATGAGACTCCCTAGGCCGAATTTTACATCATCTGACGCTAAATAGCGCCGGATTTCGGCCTGAAGAGCCCTAACGGCTGGAGATGCTCTAACGGGGTTCCACCGGTACCGCAGTCATCTCGAGCGGGGCGACAAAAAGACGACTCAAATGGTTATATCCGTTTGAGTTGCGTCGCGGACATAACAGCCATGTGACCCGTTCGGTTCGTACTGATCAGTTTGGGGGCCAAGAGAAGAACGCGCATGCCACTGGTGGAGGGCTCGGAAGGATGTAGGACATGTGCATTGTTCGGCCCGATGCATCTATAACCGAAATGCTTGGGTTGCGTCGTTAGGGCATCTCCAACCGGGCGACCCAAATGGACGCATCTGGACGTCCGTTTGGGTCGTCTCCCGGACACGCGGATACGCACGGATGGTCATGACGCATTTTATTCCCCAACGCTGTTGCGACCCAAATTATTGTTCCTTGTTCTTCTTCCCAACTAGTACTAGTTGCCAAGCACAGCTCCGTCGGTCCTCGCCTCGGTCCCCGTCGCCTGGATGGCTGGATGGAGGCTGCTGCCCGTCCGCTCCGCTGGTTGGAGCTTGTGCGCTGGAAGAGAGGTGGAGGGGCGCCCCGGCGGAGCTGCAATGGCGCACGGCTCGTAGCGACGCAGGCGAAGCTGCTGCAGCGCGGGGCGGCCGGCTCCAACGGCGTGACGAGCGGCCGGCGTCGAGGCGCGCACGCCAACGCCCGTGGCTCGCCCCGGCCCGGCGACTTCCGCGCCCGCCCCCGCCCCGGGCATCTCCACCGGCCAGATAGGCGCCCTCGCCCGCAGCCAGAGAGGTGCGGCCAGATAGGCGCCCCGCGCGGCCAAGACGGCGAGCTCCCGCGCGGCCAGGACGCAAGCTCCCGCGCGGCCAGGACGCAAGCTCCCGCGCGGCCAGGACGCAAGCTCCCGCGCGGCCAGAGAGCCCCCGCCCGTGCGCGCACGGCCAGCTTCGGCCCCGCCCTTGCCCGCCGGCGCCCGCGCCCGTGCCCGTCGCGGCGAGCTCCGCCCCGCCCGTGGCCGACGCGGCTGGCGCCGTCCCCGCCCGTGCCCGCCCGCTCGCGTGCTCGTCGCGGCGAGCTCCGCCCCCGCCCGTGCTCGCGCCCGTCGCGGCGAGCTCCGCCCTCGCCCGTGGCTCGCGCGGTCGGCGCCCGTGCCCGCACTCCGTCGCGGCGAGCTCCGCCCACGGCGGCGTGGCAAGCGGCCGGCGTCCGTTCCCGCGCCCGTGCTCGCGGCGAGCTCCGCCCATGACCGCGCCCTTGGTCGTTGCCTTGCGCGTCGTCGTCGGCGAGGTTTGTCGCCGGAGCTCTTTTTGGGAGCAGCGACTTCCGGCATGAGTGAAAAAAGTGGAGGAGTCGGCGCCGGGTACGCCATGCCCGTGCAACGGCGGCAGTTGGTCGGGCCGGCCAAACTCCGGTGGCTATTTCGGCCATCTCCATGGGAAAAAGAAGAGAGAGGAGAGAGAAGATGTGGGGTCGGGCGGATAAAACGGATGTCCAGAGTTGCCCGCAGTCGTCCGGGAGGACGCAAAAGCCTCCCAAATTTGTGTCAGTTTTGGGTCGTGCCGGACCTCACGGACCGTCCGTTTTGCATTTGGGTCCGCGCGTTGGGACAGGTTTTAACCAAAACGGACGCACATGGACGTTTTGCGTCCCCGCGTTGGAGATGCCCTTAAAGCGTGCGCTGCCTGTCCATCAGTCCGCACAAATTGTTTTGGGCTGGCCAGGACAGGATATGTCGCCTCGCAAGAGAAGCCAGCGGTACGATATAAAACGGATGCACGTCTACTTGATAGAGGTATATAGTTAATATGGTGTCTACTTAGTCATCGGTAAACATAAGATAATCTAAAAACAAAGTGGAAAATCTACTAGGCGTCTAGTCGTCGTCGGTGAGGTCGACGATTTCCGTCATCTCCCATGGCTAGTGCGACACCAGCGGTGGTAGATGGTATACCGACGACGCAGGAGGAGGAGGACGAATGGTAGCCAACGTCGTCGGATTATGCCACGGATCCCACATCACGGAAGGAGCAGTTGTTGGGCCGCGTGCCTCTCCCTTCGGAGTCCCCGGTATCCCCTACGCCAACACAGACTCGTGAAGATGAACGGCGAGGCCATCCCACTAGGCGAGATTGCTATGGGCAATGGCGAGTTGGATGGCCTCGTCCTTGTTGAGATCCGGCGGCTAGTGCTCCGGATCACATGTTGTGCCGCTGTCGTTGAACTGCTCATCGGCCTCCCCGTCGTCGTCTGGCTCCTCTTTGTCGTCCTCGTCGTTGTCCGTAAGGCCGCTCACGAGTTCTGCTTGAAGAATCCGACGTCGCCGAGGTATCCCACTCGGTGGCGTGGAATGAACTCCCACGTCCCAAACATGATCCAGTTGTACGAGTTGAGGTCGAACGTCGGATCATCGTGCAGATCCGGGGGCAGGATGAACCGGTAGCGCCGGACCTCATCACGCCGCTCTCATTCTGCACTAGGCACGGGAGGGACCATCACACGGCGGGAGTCGAGGTACCAGTCTCCACCTGGTAGGCTGACATCCGACGATGGGACCAACCGGTTCGCCTCCCATAGCTGGTGATAATCTCCAAGTTTAGGGAATCACCGTAGTACAATTCAATAAGTATTTGAGGGTCGAATCATGAGAAGCTAATGAAACTATATATTCTCTAAGGCCTTATAACCCACAAGAATGATGTGAGGATTGACGATGCTGATGTTGGTCATATGGTGTCGATGGCTACTGATAATGAGTACTGAAAGACCAAGAGGCGGGAGTGGGCTGAGGCTATGTAGGCTAACAGAGGCAACACTAGAGTTTGAAGAGGATGAAGCGAAGAGATGTAGATGTGCCGTTCTGTTGTACGAACTCCTTTTATGTGTATGTAAGAGCATCTTCAGCCACGTCCCCAAAGCGTTTCCCAAACCGCGCCAGATTGAGCGTTTGCGGGACGTGTTTTGTTTGTGCCGCGTTTGGGGGACGTCGCTCCCCAGCCGCGTCTCCCAAACGCCTCCCCCAAACATTTAAAATACTTTTTATGGCATTTTTATTTCAATTTCCACAAACTAATACATAATTGAGAACGTGGTTTACAGGAAGACACAATTTGGAACATAGTTTTCCACAAACTAATACATAGTTTGAACCATGGTGGACACAAATATAAAATTTTGCAAAAAAACTAAACCTAACTAGGCCGTGCATCGAAGGTTTCTGTCTTCGCTGCTAAGAAAGAGCACTCGAGGGCACACCCAGTCACCCAAACTGGAAAATCCAGCGGGAGGATGGTGCCCTTGTTGGTTCTACCGATGAGGCGAACACCCAGAAACTTCCGTGCACGTGTTCGCTGCGAAGAAACAACACTCTGCATCATCAGTCGTCCTCCTCGTCGGTGCTGTCATCGTGGTAGTCCCGGTGGCAGCGCGTCTCGTCGAAGACCTTGACGCTCATGTCCCTGTCGCCGAAGTAGGAGAACATGAGGATGAAGTCGGCTTCGAGGCTGTGGTGCCGCGCGAACTTCTCCCAGCCGATGTTGAGGTACATCTTGCCGCGCGCGTCGTAGATCACGTCGACGATCCACCGGTAGTAGCCGCACGCAGCCTCCCGCAGATGCATCGTGCGCGGGCGGTCGTCGCCGGCAACGTAATCGGCGAAGGAGTCTGGCAGCCTCTGGATGCCGCGCGGGTCGCCCTTGAGGACGAGGACGAACTCGAACAGCACGTTCGGCTCCACGTCCATCTCCGACGATGAAGCCGACGGTGCGGGAGGCGACGGCGAGCGTTCAGCTCTGCCGCGGCCACGACCATGGCCGCGAGGTCGGCCTCCGCCTCTACCAGACATAGCGTCGAGTCTTGTTGAGATGGTGGTGGCTAGGGTTTGGGAGAGAGGCGCTAGGGTTTGTGTGTGAGAGGGATGATGAGAGGCGGCCCTTTTATAGGCCGGAGGGAGGCGGAGGAGCGGTGGCGCTCATTAACGCCGGCACGCAGAGCTAGGCGTGACGGGACGCGTTGTTACGCCTCTGCAGGAACTGCACCATCGCTGCGGGAACTGCACCATCGCTGCAAAGCCAATAACTTCCGTCGCGAGGTAGGCGACGGTTAGGTTAAAATTTATTGTGCCGCTGACGGGTCGGCCCCGCCACTCCCCGCCTCGCTTTTCGGTGTGTCCGGCGTCCCCGGAGCGTCCCCTGTGGGACGGGGATGGGCTCGGGGCGCCGGACACCGTATCGGGGCGCGCCGGACAAAATTCGGGTTTGGGGGACGCGGCTGGAGTGATTTTTTGGTCCGGCGCGCCCCAAATTGCTTTGGGGGACGCTTTGGGGGACGCGGCTGGAGATGCTCTAACTCGTACTTGTGGTGAACTCCTATTAATACTTAGTAGCAAGGTAACATGTCCACGAACTGATGTTTGCTAGTAGCTAGGGCTAAATTTAGTGTTGCCTATAGTTACATATATTGTCTGCCTTTTAGTTTAGACCTTTTAGTTTAGACGGAAGATTCGAAGTGAGCCCGGCTTTGAATTAACGAAGCCATCAACCGGCCAGGAGTTACACCAAGATTACAACGCACGCGCCAAGCGCACAACCCAAACCGCAACAAAGACAACACAAAAAAGCAAGCTAAAGCGCCATATGATCCAGGAAGAGGGAGCCTTGTCTTCTGTTGCACCGGAGCGATCGCGACCGTATCCACGCCAACAAACCTCCACCGCACCAAGACTGCAACTCAAGGGGGAACTCAGCGACGGGCCGGCCACCTGGCAGAGCTTGAGGAACCAAAGGAGGGAGGGTCTTGCGGCGACGCCTCCAAGAAGGTGAATGGCGCGAGAATGCGTCATCGTCGACGACAGAGAAGGACCTGCAAAGTTTTCACCCAGACCCGAGAACCACCACCCATGGAGCTCAGGCTAGGTCCAACCAAACACACAACATCATCCCCCAGCGTTGGGATAGGCACACCGGCAAGAGCTGCGACCAGACGCCGACCTAGCAAAGCCCCCCAAGGCGCTAGGAAGGAAATCAGCTACCGCAGCAAACCGTGTAAAAGCAGCCAGGCCGACGTTGTGACAGGGCTGCGACACCATCGAGAGGTCACACGGTGTTCCACAAGACACTACCAGAGAAGCTTACATGAAGCGAGGCCTCCAAGAGGAGCAGATTGAGGCGGAGGGATGGAATCCATCATTTCGAAAAGGAGGGCCATCGTCGGGACGCCTTCAGCAAGGGAACGACACCCGCAGGTGACGCCGTCGCCGGCACAGGACAGAGCCATGCGCAACTTTCGCCGAGGTCCAAACCTGGAAAGAAAATCCGGACGCCGTCGCGAGGACGTAGAGCGAACAAGGCGGAGATCACTGCCGCGCCTCCAACCTAAGTCGCACAATGAGCTAGCCCCAACTCGACTCATCCGCAGGAACCACGTGCTGGCTGGCGGAGGATACGGCCAGACCCAGATCTAGACGTTCAAGACCCTAGATTGACGGCACCACGAAGTCCACCATCCCCTGCGCGGGAGCACACCTACACAAGCACGACCAAAATGGTCGGAGGGAGAACAGACCACATCCGCCGGCGGAGAAGCTGCAGTACTGAGCCACCCAAGGACCAAAATGGTCTGCCTTTTAGTTTATAGTACTTGGTAGTATGTGGTAATGTCATCACAATATATAAAACCAAACAGCCAAATTTTCAACCTCTACCCGAAAACTAGATGTACAGCTTAAATTTAGATTTGGTCCGTGAATCACATTTCCAGTGGCAAGATCTCCGTGAAAATGTCAAGCACGCCCCTTAGTCTAGCCGAGCAATGGATACCTTGTCGGAACGGCTTGGCTCGGCTCGGCGTCGCAGCAGATGGCAGAGGAGATAGGGCGCAAGTTGTGCAAGTTGGCCCGCGAAGCGGGATCCCTTCCCCACCACGACCAAACACAAGAGAACCAACGTGGCGGGACACCGAACACGAGCGAGCGAGCCCCAGGCCCAACAGCGTCGTGGTTTGCTAGCCACGTGTCGTACATCCTCCGCGACATGAGCATCTGGCCACGCGCACGCTAGCCTCGCTTTGCCTGTCCCACCTGTCCGTTTCTTGCATTGTTGCCGCATCGCAGATGGAGGGTTTGCTCGCGTCATCTGGCCCTTGTGCTCGTGATCTACTGCCAACGGGGCCCACTGAACAGTTCGCTCCCAACAGGCACGTTGGATTTCGATTGTTTCGTTTGGATTTCACAGCACCTTTGGCTGTTTCATTTGTTAACCTCCATCTACGCACCTCTTTTAGATGGCAAAAAAGAGGTCAAACAAACGAAAGAGAAACATGATGATAGCTGGACCAACCGGATTTTGTGTCCATTGAAATATTACCAGCAGGATATCACATAAATTGAGTTTTTCTTGTGAAGAGATCTGCCGATTTATTAATAATTATAGTATAAAAAGCTTAAAGGAAAATAAAAATTGTAAATAGATCTTTCAAACACCTAACAACAACTACGGGACCGAGCTGAAGGCGCACCACCATCTTCGCCTCTCCATTACCAAGTCAAATAATGCTTGCCGTAGTAGATAATCATGAAGTCATCGTGCAAATGCCCCAAATAACCAACGCATTGCATCAATCATCCTCCATGATGAGATCAATCGGAAGAAGTAGACTAAAACCAAATTAAGGAACACGAAAACCACAACCCATGCATCCTCTGTTAGCACTAGGCACACCATCGGAGTGACGGTAACCTTATTTTGATTTTGGGATTTTGCGACCGCCTCACCATCCCGAAAAGAAACCGAAACTACAAAAAAAAAATGCCGAAGACCCTCCCGCCAGCGAGCGGCTATGATCCGCCACAGCTCCCAACACCCCAAGGGCCATAAATGACGGGTTGGACCAGCGGTGTAGCCGACGAGAGACAAAGGAAACCATACTGCCTCCTCTCTCTGTCTCTATCCACATAAATTGACTTAATTTCCTTATTTAGCTTAGTTCAGTTTAGAGGTGTGGTGACTTATACTCTTTTTGTAATTTTTTTGTACTCCCTTATCCCAATGCATGTGCCATCTTAGTTTTTTCTTCTATTTTAGCTTTGGCCAATAGATAATACATACATCAATTATTATAATATATATGTATTACTCCCACCTATTCTAAATAAGTATCGAGAATTTTGTACTAAGTTCCTGACACTTATTATTGATCATAGAAAGTATTACAAACTTTATTCAAATACATATGTAATCATATATCTTCATCAAATACAACTAAAATTTTGTTAGTCAAATTGATAACCAAACTTAAATCTTAAAAACACTCGCGCCACCTCTGTGGACAGATGATTAAGTACTTCCTTCGTCCTAAAATAAGTATCTCAACTTTCTATATGTAGGTAGGTGTCTATAACTAAAATACATCTAGGTAGGTCTAAATCTAGATAAAGTTGAGTCACTTATTTATGAATCAAGGAAGTATGAGAGAAAAATGCACTGCAGAAATAAAACTGAAAAATATGGGGCGGAATCTATTCCACACCAAACAAGTTACTTTTACCCAAAAAATTGATGCAACAAATGTGTAAAGTTTGATGGCACTGTTAGGGCAATATGCTTGTTGTATTGCCAGGGGGCCAAAGGCCACAATATATAGTACATGTACAGGTGCAAATATGTAGAAAACCCCCTAACATATGGGGAAACTACAATATACAGATATATACTCTAACACCCCCCCTCAAACTCATGGTGGATCCACAACACTGAGTTTGGAGAGTAAGAAGTCATGCTGCGCTCGAGTTTGTGCCTTTGTAAAGAAATCCGCCAACTGCAAATCGAAGGCACATAATGAACCGCAACAACCTCATCTCGCACCCGAGCACGTGTATAAAAACCATCAACACCAATATGCTTGGTCAGCTCATGCTTGACCGGATCACGTGCAATACCGGTAGCACCTGTACTCGTCGGACAAAAGTGGAGTGGGTGTCGTAACGGAGACCCCAAAATCTGCAAGCAACCACCGTAACCAGGTCACCTCAGCAATCAACAAAGCCATAGCCCGCAGCTCAGCCTCAACACTTGAACGGGAAACCGCTACCTGTTTCTTCGTCTTCCAAGCAACAAGCGAAACACCAAGAAACACACAGTAAGCAGAAAATGAACGACGATCCGTAGGATCACTCGCCCACGTAGCATCCGAGTAGCACTGGAGCTGGAGAGAGATGGAACTAGGAAAGAAAAGGCGACGAGTGATCGTGCCACAAAGATAACGAAGAACACGGAGGAGATGACTGTAGTGAACGGTGGTAGGAGCTGAGACAAACTGACTCAGAATATGAACATGATAAGAAATATCAGGACGAGTGACAACAAGATAAAAAAGACTCCCAACACGATGGCGATAACGTGTGGGATCAGGAAGAGGATCACCATCAGTAGGACGAAGCTTAACATTAAGCTCCATAGGAGTGTCAACCGTGCGCTCATCTCCAAGAGCAGCACAAGCAAGCAGATCCTAAATGTACTTTTCCTAAGAGATAGAAAAACCATCAGAAGTGGAAGAAACCTCAATCCCAAGAAAATAGCGAAGAGGACCAAGATCAGCCATAAGAAACTAATCACGAAGACGAGCCTTGACAAAGGCAATATACTCAGGATCATCACCAGTAATAATCATATCATCGACATAGAGAAGGAGAAGAGTGCGTCCACGATGAGAAGTGTGAACGAAAAGTGTTGGATCATGAAAACTAGGAGAGAAACCAACAGCAGTCACGATAGAGGCAAAGCGCTCAAACCAGGCACGAGGAGCCTGTTTCAGGCCATAAAGAGAACGTCCAAGATGACAAACCATCCCATCGGGAACAGAATACACAGGAGGAGGCTGCATGTAAACCTCCTCACTCAACTCGCCATTAAGAAAAGCGTTCTGAACATCAAGCTGGGACATAGACCAGCGTCGAACAGAAGCAACATCAAGAAGAGTATGCACAGTGATCATATGAGCCACAGGGGAAAAAGTCTCATCATAGTCACGGCCGTGCTCCTGCTGAAAGCCACGAGCCACAAGACGCACTTTATAGCGCTCAAGAGATCCATCAGAGCGGGTCTGAATTGTATAGACCCACTTACACGTGATAGGACGAACACCAGAAGGGGGAGAAAGAAGATCCCAGGTGCCGGTGCGCTCAAGCGCAGCGATCTCCTCAGTCATGGCAAGCTGCCATTCAGGATGCTCAGCATCCCGATAAGAAGTCGGCTCGGAGACGACAGAGAGACCATACTGACTAGGAGAGTAACGAGCTGGAGCACGACGCTGACGAACATGCCGTGAAGAGGGAAGCTCATCTGCGGAGGATGCGGTGACCCAGCGTACCACTGCATGGTGTAGTACACAAGTCGTTGACATAACACAAGTGAAACACCGTTCCACTCATATTACATCTCTCAGAGTGGTACAACAGAAACATATGCGAGTCCAAGGTATGTCTATAGAAGTACACACGAGCTGTTTACATAAGATCAACACAACCTCCTACTTTACGGTGAGGTAAAACTTCAAATAAAGCTCCGAAGAACGACTCGTAGTCTATCTTATTGCTAACTCAAGTTTAAGAGCTACTTGGCTTGCTATAGAAATCTAGCTACTTAGGTGCTAGGATTAGGGAAAGGTTCCCTTTTATTACTAGTCTAGGTTTCCATCATAGCTGATGCAGCAGTTGACTCCATTGACTTCTTTGACTGGATTCTTCATCTTGTTGCAGTTGACTCCTTTGTCTTCGAGTTCCACGGTAGTTTCTCCTTCGGTGCCTTAATCTAAGAAGGGGGTTCAAATGGGATAGAATGAGTACGAGCGTACTCAGCAAGTTCATATTAGGAAATAGGTGTATCATGCACTAGCTACAACCATAGACCGAGAAAGTCATAGGCCAATGCAAGTTTTCATAAACATTTCTTCAAAAGGTTTATTCTATTCCGAAAACTATGCCCGTCGGTCTTCACGAGTTGACTAGAACTTCGTGGAGTTCCTTTCTGCCGCGTTCGCAGTTCCCTTCCGGAACGAGGGAGTGACAGTCACAATTCTTGATACCCTCTGCGGAGGTGCGTTACTTTACCCCACAAGAGATCTTAACTTTGTTGCCGGCCGAGAGTATGTCCCCGTCCACACTTCCTTGGGTGTGAGGCCCGAGTATAAGATCCAAGCCAATCACCGCCTTCTCCGCGACCACCGCAAACCCACCCTTTTGTCCGACCGTACACCCCCGGTAGACTTCTCCCGATAATACGGCTTTACTCACGGTGTACTCCGGACAATCCATCATAGATCGTAGAGCTTATCATCACTAATGGATGGGGATTTAAAAGGATATCCCAACCTATTGCGGCGGTGCCTCCAACACCCCACCGGCTCTACGGATCCGTTGGCGTGCGTAAGGGAAAAGATACGACTGACTTCCCTGCAGCCATTATAGATCTTATGGATAACGCGATATGTACGGCGCTAGAATCACCTGGACCGGCATTGGTACTTAGTCCTAGATGAGTAGTACCCATGCAATGGAACCTCCACCATATCAACACATACCATGGTTCCATTGCCCACCACATAGTCATATTCATAATTGTAAAATAATACTTTGTTTTTCAATGCATGAGTGATAAGTATAGTACTTTGCATATAGTTTGATACAAATAATCAAATGACATGAGCAAGCGATGAACTTGCCTTTCTTGACTGCAAGATTATGCGGGCAAAAGCTTCGATACGTGATAACTCCAAATGCTGAAATACCATCATCGTCCGGTAAGGACAATGTTTAAAGAACTGGCAAAGATGCTATAATGCATAATATGAGATGCAATCGTCCCGAGCGTAACCTAACCTCGATGATTTAGGATGTATGAGTTGTAAAGATTTCTTTAGGGTTGGTTGCACTTTTAGAATGGTTCTCAAACAAGGTTCTTATTAGGGTTTGGTTATATTAGCATCATAACCAAGTGATATAAGACATAATAACAATCATACACATAAAGAATAGTGGTGGAATAATATGTGAAGAACAGTTGTCAATTTTTAGTTCTACGAGGACATGGTTGATGATTACTTATATTATATTTCAAAAGAATAACTTTTGAAGAACATGTTGTTTAAGTGATAATAAGTATTTCAAAGAAGAACTAGGACTTCTAAGGTTTGATTGACATTTGTACTTCAAAAGAATAACTTTTGAAGAACAGGTTAAATAAGAATATGAACTACTATACATAGGAGCTAAGTGCTATTAGGGTTTACTAATAGGACTGGTTGGTGCTTAAGTAGAAGTGATCTACATGTAGCAAGTATTAGTAGGTTTATTACTATGGTTTCTCCTAAGCATCATATCAAAGGATGGTTATCAAGGTGTTGCTATGAGTTAGGGTTTACTATGACTTCATATTTGCTTTACCAAATAATCTCTAATAGTTTCTAAGCTAAGTGGTTTATCATTTCCTAAGTAAGATTTAGTTGGATAGGAACATGTGATGTGAATTGTTACACAAGTTGATACTAGGGTTTATCATTATGGTTCTACTAGGGTTTAATGATTGAGGTTGATCTTAATGGTATGGTATATAAGAGTGGTGATCAATGGTACTAATCCAATTAGCAAGTTACGGTTTATACCTAGGTGATACTATCTAATCATATAGGTTTTAATTAAGAATAGGAACATGAAATGATAATCTCATGTGACTTGGTTTATGCTAGTGGATCATAAGCATGCATTCATTGGTTGTTTATTAAGTTTCTACACCTAAAGGTGAGGTGGATATAATTATATGGGCTAAACCCCTAGGGTTTCAAGGTTGCACTTAATTTAGGATGATCACATGAAATAATGGGATCAAGGTCTTACTGAAATTGAAACTAGGATTTATAAATCATGGTGCAACTCCTGAAATGATGATTGGTAATAGAGTTGTGGTTACTAATTACTTTGAATCAAAATTAGTAATGGTTTGACATTTTATTAATCTTCACAAGATTTAATAATTAGAGTACTCCTATTTTGGTTTAATTAAGAATCGAGGGTTTAATAATTGTTATTAGGGTTTAAAATAATCAACTTGTTAACTAAAGATGTTTAAGTAAATAAGTTTTGATTTACCAAAATAATATTGGCTTATAATCTTTTCTTGAGGTTTTACTATTTAAAGAAAATAGTAAATGGTAATTTGCAAATTAGGGTTTATGAATTACCACTAATAATTAAGTAAATGTAAATATGATAAATAAAATTGATCTTAACATTTTACTTAGTTACTGAATAGTTAAAATTTAATTTTGAAACTTCACTAATTATTGAATTCAAATTGTATTTTAAATAAGTGAAATGGCATAATTAATAAGGTAAAAATAAGTGAATTTTTATTTTGACACACATTTTTGTTTTATATTTTATTTGGGTAGAGTTTATTTTTGTGAGCATTTTGATATATTATTCATATTTTTGTGACTTGAAATGGATTTTATATAATTTTGTAAAGTTTCAGTTATTTACTGGAATTTGAAATTTGAACGAAATACTAAACATACCCGTTCATTTCTACCCCTAGACACAGACAGGTGGGCCTGTTGACTGAGTCAATTTCCACGCGGGCAACGACCACTCAACAGAGCTGAGGTGGCGGTGACACATCGCTCTCGCCGGAGGGAACGCCGGCGATGCTCCGGCGAGCAACAGAACGATGGCTAGAGACCACCAGAGACATCCTAACTAGGTGCGTTCGAACCGGTACTCGATGCTCGAGCAAACGAGCGTGAACGCCACCACCCAATGGTCACCGGAGCATCGCCGGTGAACACGTCTGCGGCGGCGGGCTCCGGCCAAATATCGATTGCGAGCTAGAGACGGTTCTAGGAAGCGAGAGTATGCTCTACAGACGCGGAAGCTCACCGTGAAGCTCAAGGTGTGGTCGGCTCCGGCGATGGTCGACGGAGACGACGACGATTGATGATTTCTCGGCGAACCCGAGGGAAAGGGAACGCCGAAATTCCTCCTCGACTTGGCTCCTCTTGATGCTCTGCTCCTCCGGGGTGACCTACGCGGCCGGGCGCGTCGGCCCGAGCCACACCATGGGCTCCGGGATGGCTTGTACCGTCGGTTTCGTCATCGACGCCGGCGATAGTACGTAGAAGAATACGAGAGAGAGAGGTTTTGGGAAGAAATGGATGGGCGGCGAGGTACTAGGGTTTCCTGGAGAAGCTCTGGGCCTATTTATAAAGCTCGGCGAGGTCAAATTGGTAAGTTCACCGCCGGCGACAGCCGAGATGTGGCGGTGACATTGATACTGCAAACGAGCACGAATCAAAATGATTCTAGATAGGCTCGGACGCGAGAAGAGTTGGGCGCGGTTCTGAGATTCCTGGCGACGTCCAGGGTCGTCCCTATCTCCAACGGTGAGGTGGCCAGGGCGTCTCGGTGTGCTGTCGATGCCGTGGAGGAAGACGACGCCCTCGTTTTGTTTCACGCCAGCGACGAAGCGGTACGAGTTCGTGGGCTGGACTGGGCCGTGGAGTTGGCGTGGATCTTGGGATGCTGCTGGACTGTCGATGGCCTGGACAGATAAGTTCCCTCTCTTTTCTCTTTTCAATTACTATTTTATATTTTCTGTTTTTCTATTTTGTGGTTTGAATTCAAATTTGAATTCTGCTATGTTTTGCAGGTACTAAATTATTTGAATATCAAAATAATTTGATAATGATACTCACTGTCTTGTTTTGTTTTTTTTAAACAACCATTTATAATTGATTAATTTTGGTTCTTATGAGGTACAAGTTAAGATTCAAATAGATATTATTTTAGGGTTTATCTCAATTGCTTTTAAATTTAGAAATCAAGTCTGTTTGAATGCTTTTAAAATTTAGAACATGTGCATGGTGATCATATTATATTTTTCTATTGCTTAACCATAGTGATTACTCACATATAGTTGAAGTATGGCTAGATTTCAACAAATGGAAAAGGGTATGGAATTGATTCATGATTTTATGTGTATGATAGTTCTTAGGGTTTTATTTGGGATTACCCATGTAATACACAAGCTAGAATTGGGTATATGCATAAGCTTTGATTATGTTTTATTGGCTAGCTAGGGTTACTCCTCCACACAAGGCATGAGGATTGGTCTGGGGTTAACTACTAGTGATATACTTATTATTTTATGTGATAGATGAGATCTATTAATCATATGGTTTAACTTATCATCTATATCTACAAGTTATGATTATGCATTAGACAAGATCCACTCATTCCTCACTAATCCCAATTTAGTATTCCTCTCATCACACTCATCCTAGATTCTTAGGGTTTATAATTAATACTAAGTTGTGATGATTATGGAATTGGTTTCCTAAGGTATTGCTATAGGAATAGGGTTCTCACCTCCAAGATCAAATATTGACTTGAATAACTAGGTTTAGTACTTCTCTAATATGCTTGTATGAACATGGCTATGCTTAGTATTATAACTTCTCTCACTTATCAATGTCTTGGAATATCCTAAGGTCCTACTCAAGATATGATGATATGATCCTCTAAATATATGGTTTGCCTAGGGATTCTACCTTGCAATCTTATGTAGCTTGTTCTTCAGGAAATCTGATAAACCTGCATCTTGTGGTATGCCTCCACCTCCTAGCTTGTTCATCTTGATCCTAGCTAATTTACATGAAGTGTCTCTATGTGTTTTCTTCCTTGTATCATGCTACAAGGTGATGAAATGGATGAAGGGTGTGGCTCTATTTATAGGCTTGGGCAAGCTCTAGTATCATGACACATAGGTGGTGACTCTTGTGTTGGTTTGATGAGTAAGGTGCTTGGGTGTTATGCTCTCATCCATAGCAATCCTTTGAGCATGAGGTGGCATAGCTTGGAAAGCAAGTCATGTAGATATTTTCATCCTATGTGGCAAGATCATTATCCTCTCATATGATTTATTTTTGGATAGCCAAGTGGCATTTGCTACTAAATATCTTGTGGATGGTTTTATTATTGTGGATGAGTCATCATACCATCTTTGATTGGATTTACATTATAATATTGGTAAAAAGATTAAGGTTGAGGGTTATTTCTCAAGTTTGGATAGTTGGTGTTTGAATTCATCTAGGCATGATCATATGAGTTTCAAAATACTCATAGTTAGTTTTATTCAAATAGTTTGAACTATGAATCGTAATGTAAATGGATTTAGTTTTATGATATTCCATATACTTAATAAGTTATGATTTAAATAAGAATGTGTGGCTTTTATGCACTTTAGACCCTGTGGTTTACCTTATTTATAAGTGAATTAAATTACACACAAAGGTAGTTGCTAACTTTTATGTGTTAATAAGTTAGGTTTTGATTATTAAAGAATGTGTTGTTGTAAATCTAATTCCATTTGATCTAATACATAGATCAAATCCTTTCTACCCAAAACAAGGTTTTAGTAAAGATCACAGTGAAGTTTATAGCGCTTGACTTGATGATCTACTTCAATTCCAGACAAGTCAAGTGAAACTTCGATTCATCGTGGTAAGTTTTATTTGAAGCGCGAAAATTCCCGGATTTTCTATGCATGAATGCAATGCACACTTTGGTGTTCTCTCATTTTATTGCCTCTAAACCTGGGATATTACGGCCTCTCCCCTTAAACCGAACTTCGTCCCGAAGTTCAAACGCTCTCATGTTTCGGAATGTTGAAATGTCTTGAACAGATCACCATCCTTCAACTCCATGGTGATCACACTAGATATAGTGAAATATATCCTTTGTCCAGATCCTTCCGGATTCTTCTGATATCTGGCACTGATACTTTCTTTAATTCTATGATTTCTTCCAACACTCTAAACTTATAGTCTTACTATCCAAAGATTCTTGGATTAAGACATCTTATTGTGTTAATGGACTTTCCTAATGGTTGTGGTGACATCTTCCTATTTGGGTACTCAAAGCTTGGTTCTACCAGCTGCGGTAATCCAGTTGCGGTGTAATATGGCACTACGATTTACCAGCTGCGATACTCAAACCTTAATTTTAAAAGATTTATTTAAGGTAGGGTATTGTTTTCCCTTACTACCATAACGAAAGTAATGGTACTTGGTAAGGTATTACGATAGACATGGTCCTGGTTGTTTAGTCCTACGAATGGATTAGACTCATTTAGTCCATCCAATCATGGCTTCTAGTTTTAAGCTAGTTATCTTCCTTTTGAGTTCTTTAGGTTCCATGAAAGGAATCTTTCTAATAATCATTAGTTTTGGTATAGTCAAACCCTTCGATCTTTTGTTTTCTTAGGCTTTGATTGTCCTCCGATATCTTCTTCATCCAACTTCATTTTCTGATACTTACTTAAGTTCTCTTGGTTTTGAGTAATTACAATTACCCACTTAAGTTAAGGTCTAACCCTTACTTCTTCGAGATATAAACCTCGGCTTCTGGTCCGACAATCTCCCGAGAGTACTTTTATATGGGTACTTCCCAACAACCTTATAAAAATAAGATCGGACTTCCTCTCAGTTCAGACCTTTTTCTCCGTCTATCATACTCCAAATCATATTTTAATACTTCTCCTTCAACCTTCCTCTCCCCCTTGGAGTTTACTACTGATCTTCAAACTTCCTTTCTTCTAATCATTAAACACCAAGGTTAGAAGTTTAGTCTTGGTCTAACTTGTAGTTTGTACTTTTCTAGAGTCTCACGAAGAATTCTTTGTGGTGTATCCACTCAGTTGTGGGTATCCATTATGAATCCTCCAATTAAAAAAAATTTACCAGCTACGAGATACCAACTTGTGAAATACTAGCTGCGGAATCCCCCTTTCTTTTAGGTAAAGAAATGTTCGAGTCGTGGCTATCTGGTACCAGCTGCAGACTACCTAGTACCAGATGTAGCTTATTGGATACCAGTTGTGGCTATGTTGTGGTTGTCAATATCTACCTACCAGTTGTGGCTACTTACATAGCTTTAGTTAAGATATACCTCACTTTACATTCTTTCTCTTCATGGTTATCCTATATCAGCTGCGGTCTGATGATACCAGCTGCGACTTCACTTGTCTATTTTCCTTCTTCTAAGGTTTGTTTTACAAGATAACCACTTGTTGACACTATGAAAATAGTATTGTAAGTGACTTCACTTGCATTCCCTTCTTCCATAATGAATATGGCTCCACTTCTACTCCTCCATATTCACTATTTTTCTCACTTCCTGATACTTCCATGTTGAAGTACTCCTTGGTTAAGGATAAAAGTGAGTTTGATTGGTCCTTCCATCAGATTGTTGTGGTTACTTCCCACAATTTTACTTGCTTCTACAAGTGAACCTTCATCTTGTCTTCAAAATCTCCAGAATTCGTCACTTCCTCACACGAATACCTTTACCCTCTAGACCTATAACATCAAGTAAGAGATTGATATTGCAACATGCATTTGCATATCAAAGTCACACTTCATGTATGGATCTAGTCAATCAATGAAAATCCAATAAAATCCAAGAAGATTCAGCTTTGTGTTTATAATACACATCCTTATATGCCTGAATACAACAGTTGGGTAAGACATCCCTAAACATCAGGATCAGATGTGTAGTATATAACACCACATTACATAAGTTTAGGTCGTGATACTTAGCACGAATACGTGAATTTCTACTATTTGTCTCAACATTTATCTTAATTGCACATTTGCAATGAGACAAACTTGAAACAAAATGGCCTGTGATAGTTGAAGTTAACCTAGTTTTCTTTGGAAGTACTAACAAAATAGTATACCATATATATGTGCTATTGAGGATTACTTCCTACAATACAATTAGTTCTAACATGTCTACACTAAACACATGGTTGTTTAGAATATACCACCTATAACTCTATGATTTCTCTATGTGACATGCTCTCAATAAGCTTTCTTTAAACTAAGGACTATGGTTCTAGCATACTTGGCACAGTTATTAGGATTTTAAGGCCTAAGCTTTCGAACTATTCCCTAAATCCTACTCCTTATCATCCTTTTGTTATCGTACTTATGATGTTCTACTCCATCATACCATCTTTCCCAAGTGAATCATATATGAGTACCTAGTTTATTATTGAAAGTAGACTCATGTAACTCCTATCACTCTTCCTTACCTCCTATGATTGACTCATCATAGACATATACTACCTTATATAACTGTTGACGTCAGAAACCCCCTGGCGGGCAGAGACGGGCAACACGGTAGAGCCGGGAACAACTAGGGCTGCGGCTGGCCCCAGTCCCTCAGAGCGACGGCCCGCAAAGCCTCCTGGTCGCACGTCCGATGTTTATCACAAGGGCGTGCCACCCGACCTATACCTGGTCAGGAAGGTGTGGATGATGCCTCGCTTAGTTTCCTGCAGGGCACACACGTAAACATTAAATACGAGCCTCGATCGGCTCTCAGGTTATCCTGTGAATCGGCTCAGAGAGCCGATCCACCCATGGTCCGGACGAGGTGTCCGAATATATGGTGGTCCTGCTTGATCAAGGTAAAGCTAATGAGATCTACGATGATTTAGGGTTTTCACCGCATAATCGGATCATCCTACTCACGATTGGGCCTCGCGCTCGCGCACGGTGACCGTAAGCCGATCCTAGACAGGGCCTAAAAACCAACACGAGGTTGATCCCCGGAACATCCTTTCTAGGGCTAGCAAACGCCACCCTACACGCCGCTGGATCCTCCAACCCTTTGTAAGGCCTAACTATTGCGGATGTTAAACTAATCCCTGATGAACAAGGAGCAACCGTAACGGATCAGATCTACTAAACTACGATCAAGCGGGGTGCCGCCCCTACACCTAAGATAGGTGTAAGGGCGGCTAGACATGCAAGGGTTGCACTACGAAAGCATGTAATATGAAGAACAATGCTAACCCTAACATATCTAAGATAACTACGTTGCTCGCCATCAAAAAGGCTTCAGTACGAGCAACGCATGAACAACGTGGGCAGGCTTGTGCTGCCTAGATCGCAAGATGCGATCTAGGCAGCATGGTGCTTACCGGTAGAAACCCTCGAGACGAAGGAGTTGGCGATGCGCCGAGATTTGTTTGTGGTTGAACGTTGGTTGTTGTTTATTCCATAAACCCTAGATACATATTTATAGTCCAGACGGACTTTCTAATGTGGGCGTGCACTAAACCGTGCACGAGATAAACTCTAACTTTTAATCTAGATACAATCTATCGTAATTAAAGATACACGGGCAATCTAGCCCAAATTCTTCGTGCAAGGCCGCTTCGGAGATCTTCCACATGTAATCTTCCAAGCCCATCTTGATCGCGGCCCATCTCCCGATTTAGCCAAAATCTGGTGATAACACATGCCCCCCTGGTTTTGGTAATGATAATTTCAAAACCACTCTGTTTTTTTCCCCGAGGGGTCATGTCGTAGCAGAGCAGAACCGTCGCAGTACGCTTCATCATGACGACTTGTCTTCCCAACTTCCCTGCACGATTTGACAGTTTTGGCACCATGTCCACAAAAACTGCTCGAAAATTAAATCCCCATCTCCTTTTATTTAACCGCATCGAACAGTTCTCCTCTTCACCCCCTCCGCATTAGCACTCCAAAAAACCCTCCTCTGCCACCATGTCTTCTTCCTCTTCCTCTTCTTCTTCGTCGGATCTTTCCTACGTGTCCTCTCCCATCCGGGAGTCGACGCCCGAGTGGGGTACGCAGGCGGCGTACGATATCCTCGCCCCAACGGTGTGGGACAAAGAGGACCACGACTCCTCCGTCTGGTCCGAGGATGACAAATCCTTGACCGACGGGGAGAGCGACCTCCGCTTCCTTGCTGACGGGGAATCGGAGGAGGAGAGCGATGATGATCGTTTCTCCCGGGCGGACTTCACCACCTCCGAGGAGGTGGAGGAGGAGGAAGAGGAGGAGGACGACGACGACGAGCCTCCCCGACGAGCCGCCGGCCAAGCGCCATTGCCCCCGGCCGGGGAATCCGAGTGACTTCGACGGCGACGGCGATGACGACGACGAGGAGGATGAGGACAACGAAGGTCCCGCCGGCGGCCGCCGGAGCAGCGACGACGAGCCGGTCGGGAGCGGCGCCGACGGCCGGCGATGACGGCGATGACGAGGGCTACAACAGCCCATAGATAGGACCCCTAGCTAGGATCAGTAGCAGTAGACGGGGCAATGTATCCCCTTAGCACTCCCTTTTGAGGGCAATCAGCTCTACTGTGTAAGAAATCTGGTTTATCAATGAAGAAATTCCCCAATTTGATTTTGCCGATTTCCTTTAGGATGATTTAGCCGATTGTCCCTCGTACTGACTCTGCCGATTGTCAATTTGGTCAAAGCCCAGTGAGCCGATGGCAGCGCATCGGTCCCTCACGATAAATTTCGAGATAGATCCACCCGGACCCAAACTCCCGGTCAAACAAGGCCAAGCCATAATCGTGCAAACCTTAGGACTTGTAAATGCAGATCCCACCGGATGGCATGTTTAAACTTAGCGGCAAGACCCCTGAAATAATGTCCAGTCTCCTTATCATCTTTAAATTTCAGACATTCTTCTGCCGCATTATCCTCTCCAAATTCCGCTCACTCAGCTTCGGCAGTTTCCTTCTGCAATAATTCACCATCTTTCAAACGAGCTGTGATGAAGAGCGAGCCGATTTCGACAAAATCGGCCAAACCTTGAGGGCGAGCTGCCCCCCGAGCCTCAGCCAAAGCGAGGATAAAAAATGGTCCAGCCTAGTGGACCATCACCAGCTTCCCAACTATGGTGCCGCATCAGCCGATTCCAACAAATCGGTTTCCCAGATCATCGACATTTTAGGGCGGGCTCGATCACGTCCAAGAGAGCTATCCTGCAGGGCCACCAGCCGATCACCTTTCTTCCATTGGCAGTCGATACGGTGGATGATTACCCACAGCTCCGTGGACAAGGCTGACTTGCATGCCAACATTCCTCTGATGGTACTGCTGAACTGGCAACCTGGCAACTTTGCGCACTTGTACTAAGGTCGATGACCGTGCATCGGCTCTACATCATGAAACACCTCAAAAGGGATCATTAAACCTGATTATGAATCTAACCAGCCCATCCACCAGGCTGGCAATCTGGCTTCAGGCAGGTGTCCACGACGGAGCCCTGGGCTTGTCGCTGAATCGACTGGCATGCTGAAAACTGATAATTTTGCAATATCAGTCCCATACTTCAGACAAGTTGTGATGCAGAGCCAGCCGATTCCAACAGAATCGGCTTCCTGTAGCAAAGGATCCTTCGGGGTAAGCTGCCCCCCGAGCCTCAGTCGGGGCGAGAATAGCAGTGAGCCGACTATGTCGGTCATCCTTGGTTTCCAACTCGTAATGCAGCACCAGCCGATTCAACAAAATCGGTTCTTTAGAGTGAGGAAATTTTGTCCTTGCATTTCTGACGCCCTCCAAACTCTGGGTGCAACAACCCCTGGAAGTGACAGTTACTGAGTCGAAACGTGGCAGCCGATGGCTCCGTTTATCCTCAATCCTGCAGTCCTGGTTCTAGAAGATGTCACGTTCCTGCTCCATTGATCCTTAAGTCGATGTCTGCACATCGGCTGTGCTAATTTTTTTTTTTTTTGAATTTTCGGCCGATTATCGGCCCCCATGCTCCAATACCCATCATCAAAGGATGAGACTGCATATCCTCGTGTTTTATCCTTCTATGTGCCCCCCGAGCCGATTCTGTCAAGAGAATTGATGGTATCGGCTCTGTTGGATCACGTGTTGAACCCAGGCAGAATGGATGGTGAAGATAATTTCGGCCGATTGCTGGAATCGGCCTCCACGTTGCTTGCTCGGTGAAGGTCTTGTGAGGTCCCTTCATAAATTTTTGGGGCCGATCACAAGGATCAGCCTCGCCGTGTTCGCCCACCGACGTTTGTTTTATTACATGGTCAGGCCGGTGGATAAAACTAGCCTGACCCCGTTCTTTGTCACGTCGATGCGCTCGCAGTCGTCCAAATTGATGCTCGAGAGTGGTTCTTGTCCCGATGTCTCCCAAACGTCCATGCCGACTGTTGAAACTTCGACTGAATCATCTGCGTGGACGACTTCTACTTCATCTCCATCCCACTGTATCAGGCATTGGTGCATCGTGGATGGAATGCAACAGTTGGCGTGGATCCAATCTCTCCCTAGTAGGACAGCGTAGGTACTCTTGCTGTCGACGATAAAGAACGTCGTAGGGACAGTTTTCCTTCCTACGGTCAGATCCACATTCAGAACACCTTGTGCGTCAGATGCTTGGCCGTTGAAATCGCTCAGTGTTACGTTGGTCTTGATCAGATCCGAGCTGGAGCGTCCCAACCGACGTAGCATGGAGTATGGCATAATGTTGACTGCCGCTCCGGTGTCCACCAACATCTTGTTAACGGGCTGCCCATTGATGTATCCTCGCAAGTACGGGGCCTTCGGATGCCCGTAACTTCTTTCTTTCGGCTTCTCAAAGATGACCGGCCGTGGGCCGCAGATCTAATTGCGCCACGGGTGCTTCATATAATCTTGGAGCGCTAAACTCCGTTGGAAGAATGAAGACCATATTTGTGCCAGCCGATGTATCATCATCGGCTTTCCTCTCGCTTGGGGCGCCACTCTTTTCTTTGTGGCCGACCTTCTTCGTCCGGGGTTCACCGAATTTTGGCGGCCGGATCAGGCCGTGCCTTCCTTAGCATGTGCAGGTACAATCTTTCAGCCTTCTTCCAACCCACGCGGACGCTGAACCCTTCGCTTCGCAGGAACGGCTGAGCCCATCAGGGCACCACCTGGGCCGATGAAATTTGTCTTCTTCATCATCGTCCTCTAGCTCCTCGAGATCTTCCACCCGAGCGGACCCAGCATGCTTGTTCCGAGGCGGGAGAGGCCCTAGGCACTTGAACACGGACACGTTAGCGGCATCCTCCTTCCTTTGTTTGCATTCTGGGCAGTCCTCGATTGTTGGCAATCGGTTCATTCCTGAGTCCCAGCAATGCCTGAAGAACGGACAGTCCCAGTGCCGATCCATGTCATCCTGCCCCCTTGACCTTCCTTCAGCGCGACGATTGCACCCGTCGTTGCTTCTATCATGTTGACGGTACCTCCTGACCTCTGCATCGAACCGACAATTTCTCTCATCATTTACGTCGTAGTGTCGACGTCGGTCGTACTGCTGCTCATATTTGTTGAGGAGATGCTCGGAGAGTGGACGTTGATACCGCACGCTTCTCACTTCCTCCTCTCGCCGTGTACCGTCTGTCATCATCTTGGGGCCGGTCGCGTGGATCGGCCTCCTCCTTGTCCTTGCCACGGGAGTGGCTGCTTTCGGCTTCGTCTTTGCCATGGCGGCTCGCAAGCCCTGCCATGTTGACGCCAAAGGAGAACTTTGGCTGGCCTATGGAGTGGCTGAGATCCACCATGTTGACGCCAGGCCACGGACGTGAATCTCTACCGAGCTTGATGTCGTGCGGCCGGATCTTCTCAGAGGAGCCGATGAGTTCGGCTTCGAGGGTTGCCTTGATCTCGTCATGTTTCTTTTTGAGCTCCTCGGGCAGATCCTCGTACTTCGGCCGACCCGGTGCGTTCTTCGACGGGGCGGACAGGTCCACTCCATCGAGTGCGCCTTCGGTGTGAAACCCTTCCACCCGACGCCATGGGAGCGGGTTCGGTGGAAAGAGCCGATGAGTTCGGCTTCGAGGACCGCCTTGATTTCGTCATGCTTCTTCTTGAGCTCATCGGGCGGATCCTCGTACGTGACCGGAGTGTCTTCCGCCATCTCGGATGTAGATGGCGATGTTGTGGATGTCGAAGGTTGTCCCACCGGGCGTGCGAGAATGTGTTGACGTCAGAAACCCCCTGGCGGGCAGAGACGGGCAACACAGTAGAGCCGGGAACAACTAGGGCTGCGGCCGGCCCGGTCCCTCGGAGCGACGGCCCGCAAAGCCTCCTCGGTCGCACGTCCGATGTTTATCACAAGGGCGTGCCACCCGACCTATACCCGGTCGGGAAGGTGTGGATGATGCCTCGCTTAGTTTCCTGCAGGGCACACACGTAAACATTAAATACGAGCCTCGATCGGCTCTCGAGTTATCCCGTGAATCGGCTCGCAGAGCCGATCCACCCATGGTCCGGACGAGGTGTCCGAATATATGGTGGTCCCGCTTGATCAAGGTAAAGCTAATGAGATCTACGACGATTTAGGGTTTTCACCGCATAATCGGATCATCCTACTCACGATTGGGCCTCGCGCTCGCGCACGGTGACCGTAAGCCGATCCTAGACAGGGCCTAAAAACCAACACGAGGTTGATCCCCGGAACATCCTTTCTAGGGCTAGCAAACGCCACCCTACACGCCGCTGGATCCTCCAACCCTTTGTAAGGCCTAACTATTGCGGATGTTAAACTAATCCCCGATGAACAAGGAGCAACGAGTAACGGATCAGATCTACTAAACTACGATCAAGCGGGGTGCCGCCCCTACACCTAAGATAGGTGTAAGGGCGGCTAGACATGCAAGGGTTGCACTACGAAAGCATGTAATATGAAGAACAATGCTAACCCTAACATATCTAAGATAACTACGTTGCTCGCCATCAAAAAGGCTTCGATACGAGCAACGCATGAACAACGTGGGCAGGCTTGTGCTTGCCTAGATCGCAAGATGCGATCTAGGCAGCATGGTGCTTACCGGTAGAAACCCTCGAGACGAAGGAGTTGGCGATGCGCCGAGATTTGTTTGTGGTTGAACGTTGGTTGTTGTTTATTCCATAAACCCTAGATACATATTTATAGTCCAGCGGACTTTCTAATGTGGGCGTGCACTAAACCGTGCACGAGATAAACTCTAACTTTTAATCTAGATACAATCTACTGTAATTAAAGATACACGGGCAATCTATCCCAAATTCTTCGTGCAAGGCCGCTTCAGAGATCTTCCACATGTAATCTTCCAAGCCCATCTTGATCGCGGCCCATCTCCCGATTTAGCCAAAATCTGGTGATAACAATAACTTATCTCCCTTACTTAACATCAATCATCTGACATTTTTAATGACTCTTACTTAACTATATCTTGCATTGGTATACTTCTTCCAATAGGATATCTTCCTTATGGTTGTATCCTCTCTTTGGACTACCATGTGTTGTATACCAACTATGGTCTTCTACCACCCTTTATCTTAAGCTCCAATGGTGTTCTATTTGTTTTGGAATGAAGCAAGATAACTAATTCACTTTACTAAAGAAAGATAGATAAGAAAGATTGACTCAAGTGTGTCAGGATTATTCTCAAGTGAATACCCATCTCAAGTCAAAAGAATAGTTGGCTTAGCATAGTTGGCTTAACTAAGATACTTCCTATAGACACTACCAAACCTATAGGTCTCCTTTAAAGGGTTTTAATCCTAGGGTCAAAGCATTTGCTCTGATACCAGCTGCGGTGACCCAGCGTACCACTGCATGGTGTAGTACACAAGTCGTTGACATAACACAAGTGAAACACCGTTCCACTCATATTACATCTCTCAGAGTGGTACAACGAAACATATGCGAGTCCAAGGTATGTCTATAGAAGTACACACGAGCTGTTTACATAAGATCAACACAACCTCCTACTTTACGGTGAGGTAAAACTTCAAATAAAGCTCCGAGAAGAACGACTCGTAGTCTATCTTATTGCTAACTCAAGTTTAAGAGCTACTTGGCTTGCTATAGAAATCTAGCTACTTAGGTGCTAGGATTAGGGAAAGGTTCCCTTTTATTACTAGTCTAGGTTTCCATCATAGCCGATGCGACGAGTTGACTCCATTGACTTCTTTGACTGGATTCTTCATCTTGTTGCGGTTGACTCCTTTGTCTTCGAGTTCCACGGTAGTTTCTCCTTCGGTGCCTTAATCTAAGAAGGGGGTTCAAATGGGATAGAATGAGTACGAGCGTACTCAGCAAGTTCATATTAGGAAATAGGTGTATCATGCACTAGCTACAGCCATAGACCAGAAAGTCATAGGCCAATGCAAGTTTTCATAAACATTTCTTCAAAAGGTTTATTCTATTCTGAAAACTATGCCCGTAAGTCTTCACAGGTTGACTAGAACTTCGTGGAGTTCCTTTCCTGCCGCGTTCGCAGTTCCCTTCCCGGAACAGGGAGTGACGGTCACAATTCTTGATACCCTCTGCAGAGGTGCGTTACTTTACCCCACAAGAGATCTTAACTTTGTTGCCGGCCGAGAGTATGTCCCCGTCCACACTTCCTTGGGTGTGAGGCCCGAGTATAAGATCCAAGCCAATCACTGCCTTCTCCGCGACCCTGCAAACCCACCCTTTTGTCCGACCGTACACCCCAGTAGACTTCTCCCGATAATACGGCTTTACTCACGGTGTACTCCGGACAATCCATCATAGATCGTAGAGCTTATCATCACTAATGGATGGGGATTTAAAAGGATATCCCAACCTATTGCGGCGGTGCCTCCAACACCCCACCGGCTCTACAGATCCGTTGGCGTGCAGAAGGGAAAAGATACAGCTGACTTCCCCAGAGCCATTATAGATCTTATGGATAACGCGATATGTACGGCGCTAGAATCACTGGACGGCATTGGTACTTAGTCCTAGATGAGTAGTACCCATGCAATGGAACCTCCACCATATCAACACATACCATGGTTCCATTGCCCACCACATAGTCATATTCATAATTGTAAAATAATACTTTGTTTTTCAATGCATGAGTGATAAGTATAGTACTTTGCATATAGTTTGATACAAATAATCAAATGACATGAGCAAGCGATGAACTTGCCTTTCTTGACCGCAAGATTATGCAGGCAAAAGCTTCGATACGTGATAACTCCAAATGCTGAAATACCATCATCGTCCGGTAAGGACAATGTTTAAAGAACTGGCAAAGATGCTATAATGCATAATATGAGATGCAATCGTCCCGAGCGTAACCTAACCTCGATGATTTAGGATGTATGAGTTGTAAAGATTTCTTTAGGGTTGGTTGCACTTTTAGAATGGTTCTCAAACAAGGTTCTTATTAGGGTTTGGTTATATTAGCATCATAACCAAGTGATATAAGACATAATAACAATCATACACATAAAGAATAGTGGTGGAATAATATGTGAAGAACAGTTGTCAATTTTAAGTTCTACAGGACATGGTTGATGATTACTTATATTATATTTCAAAAGAATAACTTTTGAAGAACATGTTGTTTAAGTGATAATAAGTATTTCAAAGAAGAACTAGGACTTCTAAGGTTTGATTGACATTTGTACTTCAAAAGAATAACTTTTGAAGAACAGGTTAAATAAGAATATGAACTACTATACATAGGAGCTAAGTGCTATTAGGGTTTACTAATAGGACTGGTTGGTGCTTAAGTAGAAGTGATCTACATGTAGCAAGTATTAGTAGGTTTATTACTATGGTTTCTCCTAAGCATCATATCAAAGGATGGTTATCAAGGTGTTGCTATGAGTTAGGGTTTACTATGACTTCATATTTTCTTTACCAAATAATCTCTAATAGTTTGTAAGCTAAGTGGTTTATCATTTCCTAAGTAAGATTTAGTTGGATAGGAACATGTGATGTGAATTGTTACACAAGTTGATACTAGGGTTTATCATTATGGTTCTACTAGGGTTTAATGATTGAGGTTGATCTTAATGGTATGGTATATAAGAGTGGTGATCAATGGTACTAATCCAATTAGCAAGTTACGGTTTATACCTAGGTGATACTATCTAATCATATAGGTTTTAATTAAGAATAGGAACATGAAATGATAATCTCATGTGACTTGGTTTATGCTAGTGGATCATAAGCATGCATTCATTGGTTGTTTATTAAGTTTCTACACCTAAAGGTGAGGTGGATATAATTATATGGGCTAAACCCCTAGGGTTTCAAGGTTGCACTTAATTTAGGATGATCACATGAAATAATGGGATCAAGGTCTTACTGAAATTGAAACTAGGATTTCTAAATCATGGTACAACTCCTAAAATGATGATTGGTAATAGAGTTGTGGTTACTAATTACTTTGAATCAAAATTAGTAATGGTTTGACATTTTATTAATCTTCACAAGATTTAATAATTAGAGTACTCCTATTTTGGTTTAATTAAGAATCGGGGTTTAATAATTGTTATTAGGGTTTAAAATAATCAACTTGTTAACTAAAGATGTTTAAGTAAATAAGTTTTGATTTACCAAAATAATATTGGCTTATAATCTTTTCTTGAGGTTTTACTATTTAAAGAAAATAGTAAATGGTAATTTGCAAATTAGGGTTTATGAATTACCACTAATAATTAAGTAAATGTAAATATGATAAATAAAATTGATCTTAACATTTTACTTAGTTACTGAATAGTTAAAATTTAATTTTGAAACTTCACTAATTATTGAATTCAAATTGTATTTTAAATAAGTGAAATGGCATAATTAATAAGGTAAAAATAAGTGAATTTTTATTTTGACACACATTTTTGTTTTATATTTTATTTGGGCAGAGTTTATTTTTGTGAGCATTTTGATATATTATTCATATTTTTATGAGTTGAAATGGATTTTATATAATTTTGTAAAGTTTCAGTTATTTACTGGAATATGAAATTTGAACGAAATACTAAACATACTCGTTCATTTCTACCCCTAGACACAGACAGGTGGGCCTGTTGACTGAGTCAATTTCCACGCGGGCAACGACCACTCAACAGAGGTGAGGTGGCGGTGACACATCGCTCTCGCCGGAGGGAACGCCGGCGATGCTCCGGCGAGCAACAGAACGATGGCTAGAGACCACCAGAGACATCCTAACTAGGTGCGTTCGAACCAGTACTCGATGCTGAGCAAACGAGCGTGAACGCCACCACCCAATGGTCACCGGAGCATCGCCGGAGAACACGTCTCGCGGCGGCGGGCTCCGGCCAAATATCGATTGCGAGCTAGAGACGGTTCTAGGAAGCGAGAGTATGCTCTACGGACGCGGAAGCTCACCGTGAAGCTCAAGGTGTGGTCGGCTCCGGCGATGGTCGACGGAGACGACGACGATTGATGATTTCTCGGCGAACCCGAGGGAAAGGGAACGCCGAAATTCCTCCTCGACTTGGCTCCTCTTGATGCTCTGCTCCTCCAGGGTGACCTACGCGGCCAGGCGCGTCGACTGAGCCACACCATGGGCTCCGGGATGGCTTGTACCGTCGGTTTCGTCATCGACGCCGGCGATAGTACGTAGAAGAATACGAGAGAGAGAGAGAGGTTCTGGGAAGAAATGGATGGGCGGCGAGGTACTAGGGTTTCCTGGAGAAGCTCTGGGCCTATTTATAAAGCTCGGCGAGGTCAAATTGGTAAGTTCACCGCCGGCGACGGCCGAGATGTGGCGGTGACATTGATACTGCAAACGAGCACGAATCAAAATGTTTCTAGATAGGCTCGGACGCGAGAAGAGTTGGGCGCGGTTCTGAGATTCCTGGCGACGTCCAGGGTCGTCCCTATCTCCAACGGTGAGGTGGCCAGGGCGTCTCGGTGTGCTGTCGATGCCGTGGAGGAAGACGACGCCCTCGTTTTGTTTCACGCCAGCGACGAAGCGGTACGAGTTCGTGGGCTGGACTGGGCCGTGGAGTTGGCGTGGGTCTTGGGATGCTGCTGGACTGTCGATGGCCTGGACAGATAAGTTCCCTCTCTTTTCTCTTTTCAATTACTATTTTATATTTTCTGTTTTTCTATTTTGTGGTTTGAATTCAAATTTGAATTTTGCTATGTTTTGCAGGTACTAAATTATTTGAATATCAAAATAATTTGATAATGATACTCACTGTCTTGTTTTGTTTTTTTTAAACAACCATTTATAATTGATTAATTTTGGTTCTTATGAGGTACAAGTTAAGATTCAAATAGATATTATTTTAGGGTTTATCTCAATTGCTTTTAAATTTAGAAATCAAGTCTGTTTGAATGCTTTTAAAATTTAGAACATGTGCATGGTGATCATATTATATTTTTCTATTGCTTAACCATAGTGATTAGTCACATATAGTTGAAGTATGGCTAGATTTCAACAAATGGAAAAGGGTATGTAATTGATTCATGATTTTATGTGTATGATAGTTCTTAGGGTTTTATTTGGGATTACCCATGTAATACACAAGCTAGAATTGGGTATATGCATAAGCTTTGATTATGTTTTATTGGCTAGCTAGGGTTACTCCTCCACACAAGGCATGAGGATTGGTCGCAGGGTTAACTACTAGTGATATACTTATTATTTTATGTGATAGATGAGATCTATTAATCATATGGTTTAACTTATCATCTATATCTACAAGTTATGATTATGCATTAGACAAGATCCACTCATTCCTCACTAATCCCAATTTAGTATTCCTCTCATCACACTCATCCTAGATTCTTAGGGTTTATAATTAATACTAAGTTGTGATGATTATGGAATTGGTTTCCTAAGGTATTGCTATAGGAATAGGGTTCTCACCTCCAAGATCAAATATTGACTTGAATAACTAGGTTTAGTACTTCTCTAATATGCTTGTATGAACATGGCTATGCTTAGTATTATAACTTCTCTCACTTATCAATGTCTTGGAATATCCTAAGGTCCTACTCAAGATATGATGATATGATCCTCTAAATATATGGTTTGCCTAGGGATTCTACCTTGCAATCTTATGTAGCTTGTTCTTCAGAAATCTGATAAACCCGCATCTTGTGGTATGCCTCCACCTCCTAGCTTGTTCATCTTGATCCTAGCTAATTTACATGAAGTGTCTCTATGTGTTTTCTTCCTTGTATCATGCTACAAGGTGATGAAATGGATGAAGGGTGTGGCTCTATTTATAGGCTTGGGCAAGCTCTAGTATCATGACACATAGGTGGTGACTCTTGTGTTGGTTTGATGAGTAAGGTGCTTGGGTGTCATGCTCTCATCCATAGCAATCCTTTGAGCATGAGGTGGCATAGCTTGGAAAGCAAGTCATGTAGATATTTTCATCCTATGTGGCAAGATCATTATCCTCTCATATGATTTATTTTTGGATAGCCAAGTGGCATTTGCTACTAAATATCTTGTGGATGGTTTTATTATTGTGGATGAGTCATCATACCATCTTTGATTGGATTTACATTATAATATTGGTAAAAAGATTAAGGTTGAGGGTTATTTCTCAAGTTTGGATAGTTGGTGTTTGAATTCATCTAGGCATGATCATATGAGTTTCAAAATACTCATAGTTAGTTTTATTCAAATAGTTTGAACTATGAATCGTAATGTAAATGGATTTAGTTTTATGATATTCCATATACTTAATAAGTTATGATTAAATAAGAATGTGTGGCTTTTATGCACTTTAGACCCTGTGGTTTACCTTATTTATAAGTGAATTAAATTACACACAAAGGTAGTTGCTAACTTTTATGTGTTAATAAGTTAGGTTTTGATTATTAAAGAATGTGTTGTTGTAAATCTAATTCCATTTGATCTAATACATAGATCAAATCCTTTCTACCCAAAACAAGGTTTTAGTAAAGATCACAGTGAAGTTTATAGCGCTTGACTTGATGATCTACTTCAATTCCAGCAAGTCAAGTGAAACTTCGGTTCATCGTGGTAAGTTTTATTTGAAGCGCGAAAATTCCCCGGATTTTCTATGCATGAATGCAATGCACACTTTGGTGTTCTCTCATTTTATTGCCTCTAAACCTGGGATATTACAGAGGACGACTCATCAGAAGAAGAGGAAGAAGGAACAGCAGAGGAAGGATCCGAAGCCGGAGAACGAGGAGTACTAGGGGAACTAGACGGAGGAGAGGATGGCACCAAAATCGAAGGGGGCGCATCAGAACTAGGAGGTGGGGGAGAAGGGACAGCAGGAGGTGCATCGAGAAAAAGAAGAAAAGAGATATCATCCACCGGGTAAGTACCAGAGGTGGGGCGAGGATAGAAGGGACGCGTCTCATCAAACGTGACATCACGAGAGATGCGCATCCGACGACCAATAGGGTCCCAACAGCGATAGCCCTTATGCTCATCACTTTATCCGAAAAAACACACTCAACAGACTGAGCGATCAGTTTGGTGCGTTCGCGAGGAGGGAGAAGGACATAGCAAACGCAACCAAATAAACAAAGAGTCGAGTAGTCTGGAGAGCTACCAGAAAGACGCTCGAGAGGAATGCCACCTTGAAGGGCAGCAGAGGGCTGAATGTTAATGAGGTAAGTCGACGTAGCGACAACCTCAGCCCAGAAATGCGGCGGAAGAGAGGAAGCAATCATCATAGCACTGGTAGTCTCAAGAATATGATGATGCTTACGCTCGGCGACACCATTTTGAGCATGGGCGTCGGGACACGAGAACTGGGCGAGGGTGCCCTGCTCAGCAAGGACACCACACAGGTGCTGGGAGATATACTCTCCTGCAGAATCAGCACGAAACACACGAATAGGCGTGGAATACTGAGTACGAACCATGGACGCAAAGCGCTGATAAATAGAGAGCAGCTCATTGTGAGAGCGCATAAAAAACAACCAGGTGTACCGTGAAAAAATCATCAATAAATAAAATATAGTATCAATGACCCCCTTTTGAAGGAAAGGGAGCCGGACCCCAAACATCTGAATGAACTAAATCAGAAGGTCGCTGAGATACAGACACACTAGTAGGATAGGGAACTTGAATCTATTTGCCTAACCTACAACCCTGACACGAATGTAAAAACACATCTCCTGAGACAGACCCCAGAAGACCACGACGAACTAAAGACGATAAACGGGAGCCACAAAGGTGACCCAGCCGATGATGTCACTGCTGAAAAGATCCAGTGACGAAGCGACATAGCTACAGGAGAAGCCGATAGATGAAGTGTCAACGGGAGAAACGCGAAGCCGGTCTAACTCCCGAGCCCCGGGGACTCAAGGCTGCGAGGGCCGGCTCCAACCGGGGCACGTGTACGGCGGTCCTGAACGGCACAAGAATCGGCGTCAAGAATGACGCGACAACCGAAATCGATAGGCGACTAGCGAGAAAACAGGTTCATCTTAAGACTAGGAACATGAGAAACATTAGGAACAGAGAAAGAGGAAGTAGAAAGGGTGCCTCGACTGGAAACAGAAAGAGAGGTACCATCAGCCGAGATAACACGTACATGAGAAACAAGAGAGCGAAGAGCAGAAATAATAGAAGAAGGGGAAGTCATATGAAAAGAAGCTCCAGAATCCAGATACGACGGGAATGACGTACCTGACTGTGTAGAAGGTGGTGGTCGCGCGGTGCCAGAAGAGCTAGGCACAGAACCAGCAGTACCTGACGAGGAAGAGCCTGTAGCAGCGATCAGACCACGAAGACCACAGATAATGTCCTGATCAGATAGCGCAACAACAGAAGATCCTGAAGAACCATCCTGCCTACGAGCATGGTACCGCTGACGTAAGCTGGGATCCCTCTTCCAGCAGCTAGAGACATCGTGGCCAGACCTACCACAGTAGGCGCAGGGAGGTGCTGTCATACCACGAGGCTGCTGAGGCTGACTCTGGTCCTGAACCAGAGGAGTAGAGAGTATCAGCGATACTGGAGACCGCAACGAAGCCGGCGGCATAGGAGGACCACGAGCAGACGGCACAGGAGGGCCACGAGCAGCAAGTACAGAGGGAACCTCAAGAAGACCAGCACCACGAAGATGAGTCTCCTCAGCACGAAGCTCAGCCAGTTCCTCAGAGAGTGGAACACGACCACGGGCAAGCAGGCTGTGCACGACGCGGCTCAAACTCCTTGCGGAGCCGCGACAAGAACTCAAAAATGCGCTGAAACTCCGGATCCGCGCGCACGGTCGGACGAGCGAGGACAGGTGGCACACACAGCTGTACGAAGAGAATCAAGCTGACGCCAAATAGCGGCACTCTGAGTGTAGAACTCATCAATAGTAGAATCACCCTGCTGAAGGGCATGCTCCTAGCGGACCACAGACAGGTAAAGAGCATCCCCAGACGGCTGATAGCGCTGACGAAGAAAAGCCCACTGAGAAGCAACAGTGGGAAGACCCATGAACTCAGCAGCATACTGAGGCAGAACACTGGAAGTGAGAACAGCAGCAGCACGAGCATGCTCATCTATCCACTGAGTGTAGTCAGTCAGATCCAGCCGATACGTCGCAACAGCAGTAGAATGCTCCTGGACCTTCCGGTCATAATCAACCAAAACAGTATCATCAGCACTCTTGGTTGCATCCTTGACCACCTGAGTACATGGAAAAAAATAGCGCTATTCCAACGCTAATAGCACGCTATAGCATATTTGGAGAACCAACGCTATGCTATTTCGGCGCTATAGCGCGCTATTCGCGTTAATAGCACGCTATAGCATGCTAATAGCGTATTTTTAGACCTACGCTATTTTATTATAGCGCGCTATTTTTTTCCTTGCCTGAGTAGCATCGGGGGCAAGGGCAACGGGGGTCGGTGTAGTAGGCGCCGTAGGAGCAACGGGGCGCGGCGGACAGGAGACCTCGCCAGAAAGCACACCCCAAAGACGAAGACTGCGCATGTGGACGCGCATGAAGGCAGCAAAATCAGGATAATTCGCGCCATCAAAGATCACCGGGCAGCGAGGAATCGCAACATAGCCCGACGAGGAAAACTTTTTTTTTGACGAGAATTAGATCGGGATCGGGTCTAACTCCCGATCGAAAAACTCCTAAGACGAGGCGGTGACGACCAGGGCGCCTGGGAGCAGCCGGGAGGGCGGCCTGGGGCGGGATGGGCGGTCGGGAAAGCGGCCGGCAGCGGGCGGTGGCCGGCGGCGGAGGCGGGCAGCAGAGGCGCGTGCCGGTGCGACGGAGACGAGCGACCGGGGCGGGAAGGTCGAGGCGGAGGCGGTCGGGGGCGGAGAGGGCCGGAGGAGGAGGAAGGCCGGCGGCCGGAGGAGGAGGAGGGCCGGCGGTGGCCGGAGGGGAGACGGCCGGGAGACGGCGGCCAGAACAAGCGGCAACGGCGGCCGTACGGACTAGAGGACCAATTTTTGCTCTGATACCATGTTAGGGCAATATGCTTGTTGTATTACCAGGGGCCAAAGGCCACAATATATAGTGCATGTACAGATACAAATATGCAGGAAACCCCATAACGTATGAAAAAACTACAATATACAGATATATACTCTAACATACATATGACTCGTATTATACCAGTCGATATTCATGGTAAAAGTCATAGTTATGACTACTCCTAACCAAACAAGTTTGGAGTATATTATTTGTTGGTCAAAGGTTTATCCTAGCGAAAGGTAATACGCGGAGCAATTTTAGAAACAGCACAATATTATTTTCAGCAACAACTAGGCCTATGACGTTTCCTCCGGTGATCTCTCACTAAAATAATGATTGAGCGAGTAGAGTGACACCGACGGTAAAGCAAAACATTTCGAAGATGGCGATGTTCTTACCATTCCCTGGGCCTCGACGGAGCGACACGCAGGCGTTACGTACCTCACCACGATTCCGATTCGCATCGTATGATCACACATAGTAGCAGTATCGAGGGAGCAAGTTTTTTTTTTTTGAGAATTATCGAGGGAGCAAGTTGAGCAAGGGGACAGCCGTCTAGTGTGACCAGCGACCGCCATACGATCCGCAGAGGTCCCTTTCGAAGACGATGCGCCAGATCGCCGTGGTGGGGAAAACAAATCTTGCCTGGATCGCGTCTACCTTCATAGGGACTATCTTTTCAGTGAATCTTTTACTGGCCGGTTCAGAGACTTGCACGCCTTGGCTATCGTTGATAAAAGTTATGGAATGTCTAGGAGTATTATCTCACTGATACGAGACGGCAACTGCGTTCAGGAAGCGCTCCATTCCATCCAAGGAAAACACACGGCGACGTCTCGCGCTTTTCATGATTAGCGTGTGGCTTGTCTCCTACGATCGACACGTAATTCAAACTTTTGTATCAACAACAGCCAATTTCACGTTATCAGATAATTCACCTACCGCTGAACTTGTCAAGTATGCTAGTGCTGACTTGTTGTCTACCAAGCCAAACTTCCCAACCGATCTCAATGCTCCCTATAGCGTCTTCAGTTGTGTCCTCCATTCGGCGTCCGGCCCCAACGCCACATTGATACTGTTGGGAGCGTTGGCACATTTCTTCTCAAATACAACCATACATTTAACAGTAGCGAACGACTTAACACATAAATAAAGTTTGCACAATTCAAAATAGGAATAAATAATACATACAATTTTTTTTAAAATGAAATTTGACAAGTTCAACTAGATCAAGCCTCTACACCGTTTCCATTGATCACCCATAAATGCTCTGCTAATTTATTTTACAGTTGGTGATGAATAAGTTCGTCACACATTTTTCTGCTGGACTCGGAGGAAAGGAGCAAACTTGACCGACACTTTGTGTTCAACATGCACAAGATAGCCCTACCATCATATGGATGATCATCAGCAATTGGAGCAGCGCACTCACTAGCGATGGCCATATTTTACATGATTATACAAACAATAATGAGCTTTCACATCTGATTTGTCGAGAAGCATATCGGACAATAGCAAACTAAGCCTTTTTCTGACCTAGAAGTATATTGGACAATAGAAAAACATGCTTGTGGGGACAAAATCAGTTTTATTGTAAATATATATACAAGAACAACTAGTTACAATTTCAAAAATCAAGTTCGTGTGACAAAGACCGCATTCAACTCAGTGTTGTTTCACCCCGCTTTTGTAGGAATAGAATAACTCTAATCCAAAGGGCAATTGCCACAAAAATAAAATCTTACGATTGGAGCGTTCCAAGAACTCATATAAAAAAATCATCACTGCAAGACCCTTATAACGTACAAGGTACAATAATATTTTTTAAAAAAACTAGCTTCACTCCTTGCATGGCCTAGTAAGTTCTCCCACCATGTAGCATGGGGATCATGATGTAAAAGGAATTTGGAGGACCTAGGTATTACCCAATCTGATTAAACTTAGTCTATCACTAAGTTACATAGTTACCCGAGCACTAAGTTACAATTTTTTTGGAAGGGTGAAGTTTCCTTCAAAATATTCATCTGAAACTTGTGATTTTTCCTAAACTACATATTTTTGAATTTGGGTATAAAAATTGGCACGCACATATATCCATGCATACTATACTTGCAAAAAGTTGGAGATTCGGAAATACGGATTTTGGAGCGCTACAATATTCAGGTACCGTTGAACCTAGGCGCCACTACGTAATTCTAATCATGATGGTCCAAAGGAAGCAGATTTTGGGGTGGTGTGTGTGCAAAGGGTGCATGGGGACCATTAGTACTAGTGTGGCGTTGACCCGCAAAGTTTCAAGTCGAAATGCATAAACAAAAATGAGATTATTTTGCGGTTTTGCTAGTTCTAAGTTGGGGGAAAATTGACCCACAAAGTTTCAAGTTCAAATGCATAAACAAAAATGAGATTATTTTATGATTTTGCTAGTTCTAGGTGGGCCAAAAATTAAGTTAGAGCTCGGTTGACTCCAAAACAGTTGAATTTGCACATGGAGTTGTAATTGCATCTAGATTTTTCGAGTTGTACATGAATTGCACATGAAAATAATTTATGTAATCTGAGCCAGAACTACTTGCGTCCAAAATCTTACATACGGATCTCAACAGAAACCTACAAGGTCTAGAGGTGCACCTGCATGGGTGTAATCAAAACTTAACGCTAATCGATATACGTGACAAATAGCAGTTTTGTAATTCTAAGTAGTCAACTTCTAAACTGTTGGATTGTGTTGTTATAGTTAGTTGCATATGAGTTGTAAATGATACTTTACCGGTTACATATGGATTGTAACTGATATTTTTACGAGTTGCAACGATGAAAAATAGGCACACTCAGGCGGAGGCGCAACACGAATTCTAGGCGGGCCAAGCTATAAAGAAAGCCCTTATTTTTCTAGAAACGGTAGCCTTTTTGGGCGGGTGATGCTACATGCCGACCTGGTCGGCGCCGAACACGTCCCGCACACCTCCTGTCGCATGTGGGCTTGGGCCCATTAACGTGGATTCGTTTCCTCCATGTAACGGTTCACTAATTTAAGTAAATTCTGTTTATTAGCTGTTTTCTCGTATACTGAATTTTCGAATCTGAAATTTTTTTGAATCTGAATTATTTTTGAATCTGATTTTTTTTTGAATTTGAACAAATTTCAAATCCATTTTTTTAAAAAAAATCAGAATTTTATCTTAATTTTTTGAACAATTTTTGAAATTTGAACAATTTTCAGATCTGAACAATTTTTGAATTTTGAACAATTTTCGGATATGAACAATTTTCGAAATTTGAACAATTTTCAAAATTTGACCAATTTTTGAATCTGAACAATTTTAAAAATTTGAACAAATTTCGAATCTGTTTTTTTCGAATTTCAGAATTTTGAATCTTAATTTTTTGAACAATTTTCGAATCTGAACAATTTTCAAAATTTGAATAATTTTCGAATCTAAACAATTTTCAAATCTGAACAATTTTCGATTTTTTTTTTTGAATCTGAACAATTTTAGAAATTTGAAATTTTTCCGAAAATATAAATATTTTTTAAAAGAATAAAAGAAGAAGAACGGGTCAAAAAACGAAAACCAGGTAGAAATCCAAACAGAAAAAGGAAAAAACCAGATGAAGCAAAAGCCAGCGCAGTAATGGGCCTGGCCAAATTACGGGTGTGCGGCGTCCGGTCGGCACCGACCTATGCGGTGTATAGGATTCACCTTTTTGGGGCGGTACAGAAAGAATAACAAAGAATTAACCAAATCCTATACGGGCCATGGCCCAGGATGGCCCCAACGTAACTCCGTCCTTTTGAATTTTCTTCATGTTGTGCTGAGCTATGAGGTGCACATGAATTGTGGCTAGGTTGTAATTTAGATTCGGGTGACGTGGCTCTGTTGAAATTTATTTAAATCTAAGTCAACTAAGATCTAAGCATTCTTTGACTAATAAATGTCAAAAATCTGACGTGCAACATATGTACCTACTGATATGCACTAACAGATAACAGTGGAAGACCATTCATAACATTCGACACCATGATACTTTTCTTGGTCAGTGTAAGTGGTCAATATTAACATAAGATAGCACTTAATTGTTCCAATAATACTGATAGCAGAACTAGTCCATGACGATCAATGACCCTATAGCTACACCGCCTTGTCATCTTGCTCATCGTCATTTTGCAGAATGCCTTTAGGTTTATGTCTTTACCTTTAAGACATTCTCTAAATTGTCTCTCTGAATACCTCTACAATAAATTGGATTGTTATTTAAGAAATATAGTGGAGAGTGTCTCTACAAAAATGTCTTTAATGCACGTTTTTGTTGTTTGTAGTGTGGCGTAGTACTCCTGGGAGACGCCCTTCTCCCAGTCACGGATCACTTGCAGATTCTCGACGGTTGTGGTCGCAGCAAGGCGCAGCCTTTCGCGCTTCTCGTATTTCTACTTGGCGTTGATGAGCACGCTGTTGACGCGAGGGCGCGGCTCCTTGGACCGGGCGATCAGCACTGTCGATCTCATCCTAGCTCACCGAGCCTCATCTTCCTCCGGGCATTATTCTGCTTTTCTTCCATCAGCCTGTTGATTTGTTGCGGCGTCAGGCACATATATGATTGTGTCGGACCAGGCCTCCCCGAGCCCGTGCCCACCTGTTTTATAAGCTCGATAGGTACATACCGATTATTTGCATATTTGGAACCAAAAGCTTTCATTAAGAAAATAATGCCATGTTTATTAGCGGAACTAGACAAAAAAACAATACTATCACAAAAGCGCACAACCACATAAACAAAAACAAACGCCAACACAATCAGCCCAACTAGCCAGCCTCAGACACCACACCACTGTCGAAGAGAAAAAGCCGTGATTGCTATGAGAGAAACAAACCCTTAAAACTCCTCGGATGGTGAAGAAGACCGCAATCCAGAAGTTCTCACGCCAAAGGTAATGCCGGCACGCCGACGACCAGCAAAAAAGTGACTTCAAAATGTGCGGTAGATCCCTCCATAGCACGAAACCCATGACCAAATCTAAAGAAACCGAGGCCGCTGTCATTTGCCTATTTCATGTCGCACGGATGTAGCGGCACGGTTGGTAGCCGCACTTGTAAATCAAGTGTCTTCGGCTCGACACTATTCCATTACGAGTCGTCGTGAATTGTTTTGGGTGTAGTTTGGTGGCTAAGGTCAAATCTCAATGGAAAAAAACCCAAATATGTGTGATAAATCTATACACATGTCTAATAATAAAAGCAAAATAAGTACTTGTTCATCCATTTTTTATTACCCCTGAAGTTCACTAAAACTACACAGTACTACCACCATTAAGGTAGAAAATACGGTTCAGAAAAAAGAAAGGTCACCCCATCACCCGCCTCAGCAGGAGTGTTTCCTAGGATGTCGGCGGAGTGTTCGACACTCTCTCAACACGGATAGTGGTGGTCTCTCAGCTAGACGGACACAACGGTCGACCGACGAAGGTGTGAAGTATGAAACACATATCAACCTCTGTTAGGATTATACTTTTCATATATGTAATGGAAAATGTTAGAAGCATACAACATATTCCGATATCTAGTCAATCTACTTAATTGAGTCAATCTCCATGTGTTACCAAATATGCCTTCTCGGCTGACTATAAACATATAACCGGTGCGGGATAATGCATCGCTTCCACCACATACAAAAACTCACATGAAGAGACGAGAGAAAGATAAGGCACCGGAAAGGGACACAATTTAGAGGAGTTTTGATTAAGGGAGGATGTTACAATTATACTTTCCATATATGTAAGGGAAAATGCTAGAAGCATAAAGCATATTTCGATATCTAGTCAATCCTCTCAACTGAGTCAATCCCTGTAATTGTGTGTTACCAACTATGCCTACTCGACTAACTATATATACATGTAACCGGTGCGGGACAAAGCATTGCTTCCACCACATACAAAAACTCATAGCCTTTAACGAGTGCACGTACACGTATATGCCCCCTACGTCGGTGGCGGTGGGCACGTGCACCGCCCCATCAATCGCTGCCTCTCTCTCTCTAGATCTGTGCTGCTGGACTAAGCGTAGATTCACCGGTGGTAGGATAACCTTGTGGTCCTCTGCCAAGTTCCCCTGGCCACTCCCCTCGCACCGACCTGGTTCCCCACCTCCGCCTGGTGCCTACGCATCGTAACTTGAACTTTACCCCAAAACATAGCCTAAAATAAGGTGGCCTAGTCCTGGTCACTCCCCTCACACCGGCCCGGTTCCCCGTCTCCATCTGGTACTTGCGCATTGTAACTTGAACTTTAATCCCAAACATAGCCTAAAACAACTTTAATCCTTAACATAGCCTAAAACAAGGTGGCCTAACCCTAGTCACTCCCCTCGCACCGGCTCGGTTTCCCATCTCCGCCTGGTACCCGTTGTAACACCCTGGCCACCCCTCGGCCGGATATGTTACCCTGGCAGCTCTCTAGGATCGCTAGACTGGCCCCACAAACCAACACATGTCTTTTCTGCACACTTTATTCTCACTCTTGCGCATCCGAGATCAACTTTTCGGTCGGTCACGCATCCTCAAATCGCTCCAAGCTATGCACGCTTAACCTCAGAGTTCTTTGCTGATGAGCTTTCCGGAAAAAAAAAGTTGCAACTTGTTGATATAAGTATCCTATGATATCACACCTACTCATCATAACTTCATCTTTAATCCTAAACATAGCCTAAAACAAGGTTAGACATGTACTGATATTATGTTGTTACAATTTCAAAGAAAGGGCATTAACTTAAGCATAATTATTACATGAAGACCAGGCATAGGGTTTTGAGTTACCAGGATGTAACAACTAAAGGGTGAATAGGAGTTAACAGAAATAATTGTAGATTAAGACATATTAAGCATAAGCAACAAGTGAAACACAACGATCTCATGATTCATGATGAAGCCTAAAACATATGATGACCTATGAAACTGAGTCATCAGTTGAGTCGTACACATGTTAAAGATATGTTTCCCCGCAACCTTATCGATTAAGGACCATGAGAACAAACATCATACGACATACAGTTTCACAAATGAATTGACCATTTGGTGATACATATTACCTCTGTTCATAAAAGTATGTTAAAAGATTGTCTAAATTCGGATGTTTCTAAATACTTTTTAGTATATAGTGTATACATACATCTAAATTTGAACAAACGTTCAACATCCTCTTATGGATGGAGAGGGTACAGTTAATGATGTTGAAGAACAAAAGAAATAACTTATGAACACACTTAGTAAATATCATTATCATATGATTACCTCTAGGGCATATTTGCAACACCACAAAACAAATTTCTCCCCGTCACCATTTATTCCATAATGCACTCCGAACAAACCAGAGCTGCACACATAAACATCATGCGTTGCTACGGTATGTTCCCACTTCCGAATCCAAAATCCGGAGGCATGCCGGCCATCACCTTCTTCACGGATGGCCTTGCCAGCAGCGCCTCCCACCAGGCCTTGACGTGCGGGTACGCTTCGACCACCTCCGCGTACTTGGTCGCCATGAAGTACCGCATGAAGGAGAAGTGGCTGAGGTCCGCCAGGCTGACGAAATCCCCCGCCAGATACCGCGAGCTCGACAGCCTAGCTTCATAAACCTCGAGTGTTTTCTTCAGCTTCTCGATGCTCTCGTCGACGAGATCCTGGTCGCAGACCCTCCCTACGAATGGGCCGGTGATGACGTTGAAGACGACAGGCCGTATTATAGGCTCGAGCTGGTGAGCTTCCACATCGACCCATACGTCCACCATGGCGGTTTCCTCCAGGTTGTCTGATCTTAGAAGCTCGGGCTTGTATTTGCGGAGAATATGCCTTGCGATTGCTCTGGATTCTGGAAAGAAAATGTAATTCAACCCTAATTAAAAATATAGCTAGTCGTACAACCGAAGGAAAAACTCAAAATTGATCATGGCTTACGATAAAGCGTCAGATCGTCATCCTCCAACACTGGGATCTCACCGAAGGGCTGTAGAATGATTGGACGGAAATAGTGTTAGTTGACCCACACGCAGCTCACTCTGCTTCTTGCCTCCAGGAATGAGAAGATGGCACTAGTCTATCAATTGTCAAAGTGACATAAGTTAGCAGAATTTTGGAGAAGCATACATTTCTGGCGAGGTGCTCCGGCCGTCGGTGGTCGCCGCCGACCCTGCTCATCGGCACGAGTTCGGACTCGACGCCGGCCTCCTCCAGGCAGATGAGCACCCTCGCCATCCACGGAGACACAGCCCACCCGTACACCTTCATTGGCGCCATCTTTGTGAGTTGTGACTATCTGTGTTTGCAAGCGTTTATATAGTTCATCGAGTGTGTTTTGTAGGGTTTAGTGCTCCCCTACTCCGGTGGACCAATTCAATTTTCTTAAGTAGCAGTTGGCAGTGGGTAATCCCTCTACTGGCATGAATTCCATGCATGCACATCGACTTTTCAGGCAACACAGGTCGTCACTGCTTGCGTGCTCCAAGCAGACGACATCCCTCCTGCCGTCCATGACCATAATCTATTACCGCGTTCCCTCTTGTGATTCGTAAGAAAATTTGATACATCTGTAAAGTTAATTCTATCAACGAGGACCACGATCAGATTTCCACGTGCTGCACATTTGTTTGGTACCAGAGCTTATGTGGGGACAATGTCCTAAAAAATTGAGTGAAACCTCCACCAACCGGTTCCATAAAAGATCTCCAACTCCTCCTCCCGTCGTCTCCCGCAATCCTAGCCCAACACCCTCCTCCTCCCGCCGCCGCCGCCAGTGGCGCCGCCGGGCAAAGACCTCGTGGCAAGGCAGCGGCGGGGGACCCTCTCCGGCTGCGTCGGGCAACGGCTCAGCCTGATTTTCGTCTAGGTTCTCGGGAGACGTCGTCGTGATGGTGGAGGCGGCGTCGCGTCGGAATAAGAGGGCTGGAGCTCGACCCCCATCTCGGCAAGGCCATTTGTGGCGGCGCCGGCGAGCTGCTGGCCAGGTATCCTCCCAGATCTGTGGATCTGGGGAGGATGGTCTCCCCGGGTGCGGTCGATCTTCGACCCCGCCGCGGGGTTTGTGGATTATTTTTGGGAGTCGGAGGAGTGTTGTTACTGTTGTCTTCCCCTTGGGCGGCTGTGGTGGCGATGGAGAGGAAGAGGATTGCACCACCGTCCTCCTTTTTAGGGTCGTGTGTGCTCTTCTCGTGGTCTGCGGCTTCAGTGTCTTGCAGCTCCCTCCGGCTGGCCTTGGTGGCAAGGGGTGGAGGCGGCTTGACATGTCGACGCCTGAACCTGCCAGATGGTGAAGCGTTCTACTGGTGGCATGGGTCTACTGTTCAGGGATTTGCGTCTGGAGATATTGCTGGCTCTTCCCCATCTCCTGCCTGCCCGATGGTCTGGAAAAGATTATTAGCTCTCACCCTCCACGGTGGGCACTCCTTCGATGTTCAAAGCCCAGTGTGGCGATGGTGGCGGTGGTGATTCGATGGTTGGAAGATGCGCTGCCTCTGGCTCCGGTCTCTGTATTTGTTTGGTGACGACGATGATGATGGGCTTGATTGTGGTCTGGAAGTATGGTGTGAGGTCGAGTCTTGCAAAATTCGGGATCATATTGTTTTTTCCTTTATTTTTGGAGTCGTTTGTAATCGGTTTCGCCAATAAATTCCATCAGTTATTATCTAAAAAATTCGATCCTGGTGAAACCACAATCCCTACCCTAATCTACTAGGCAGAGGTGGTGTATTAGAGATTAGAAAAAATACACTAAGCTTTAGGGGAAAGTGCGGGGATTAAACTAGAGTAATGCACCATACCGAACATGTATCGTTTTTTCAGCAAACAAACGGAGTGCCCTTCCGGGCTGCTCGCGCGGCGGTTCCGGAGGGCTCCCAACCCGAAGAAAAAGCACCCCTAGATCGATCTCACCTAGCTGCTGCAACCGCTGGTGCCGGTGGTGGTGGCGTCGCCCTGCCACTGAAGGTGAAGGGAGAGGAAAGTGTAGCCCCAAGCCCTCTCTACATGTGAAGAGGAGGCATCATGGTGGTTAGTTGGGCGAGGAAGCGTAACCCATTTGGCATGTAAGTTGTGATGATCTTTGGGGCGGCAAGGTGTTGTGTGGCCAAGCCACCGTCGGTGGAGGTGGTCTACGGGCGCTTCCATTGAAACAGCGGGCGGGATGGCTCGATGTGGGCCTCACGGGCCTGATTCTGGTCGTGCAGGCCCGATTTAGGCGGTGCAGGTTGCGGCTGTCACGCGGAATAGGGCAGTCCAACACTTCTTCAACGCAACCTGGCTATGGGAAAAGTGGTGCCGCTGCCTAGCGCGGTGCAACTCAGGCTAGCTGGGCCCGATCTAGGACTAAACGGACCACGGCTCCGGCATGTGATGACGGCACGGGAGACCTCGTCGCCGCGGCTGTGGTGGTGCTGCCGGCTAGTACCGGGGTCTTCCTTCGTGCCCTACACTTCTTGAAGAACCCCCCTCCCCTGCCCCTGAAACCATATGGATAGGAATTTTATCGTCGGGCATTTGGAAACCATATTTTTCACCTTTTCCTCGGAGAAGTAGTCACCAAGGCTACTTAAATCCGACTCCTCGAAGTTAAGCTCATCCCAGTTGAGGTCACGAGTCCTCCCATCCCCTCTTCCTATAACACCCTCAAAGTGTGCTTGAATCACATCCGCTTTTGCTTTACGATCGGTCACCCTTCCGTTCTTATACTTTAAACGGTGAATGTGGTTTTTTTCTTCAACGGGAATTTACGCTAAGGTGGATGATTTTTTTTTTTGGCATCCCCTTTACTTCAAGTTGGCAATCCGAGCGCATTGCTTGTTTCGGGACATCTCCACAACTACCAAACTAGTCACCTTTGTTTTAAGCCTAGCCCGAAGATCGTGCTCCTCGGGCCAGAGGTCCCTATTTTCTTTGGCAATATCAAATTGCAAGAAGATAAAGGGTTTAGCTCGGTGAAATGAGGCTACTTAGAGCATCTCCAACAGAGGCTCTAAAATTTGGCGCTGTAAAAGTCGTTTGCAGCGCGCTCGTTCCGGATATAGCGCGCGACGTAGGCGCGAGCTTCGTCGGAGGCTCTATTTTACAGCGCAAACAAAGAGGCAAAAAACGCCCCTTCGCCAGAGGCTGTAAAATAGAGCTCCACAAACAAGTTTTTCAACATACATACATCAAACAAGATCAAACAGACCACAGTTAAATCTGAAAAAATCAACTAAAATTTACAACTCTACGGGGAGCTTATCCTAACTAGCAATTGATCTAGCTAGCCAGAGCAATCGATTGATCTAGCTAGCCAGAGCAACTCTGTATGATTGATTGCCTGCCTGCGTGGCCAGAGCAATCGATTTCATCCTCGCGCGGCCGGCGCAGCTCGCATCGCGGAGGCCAGCGAAACTCGCAGCGTCGGGCAAGGTCGGGCGCGGCCAGCGGACCTGCGAGCTCGCAGCGTCGGGCAAGGTCGGGCGCGGCCAGCGGAGCTTGTAGCGCCGGGCAAGGTCGCGCGCGGCCGGCGGAGCTCGCAGCGCCGGGCAATTTCGGGCGCAGCCGGCGGACCTGCGGAGCTCGCGGCGTGGCAGACCTGTGGAGCTCGCAGCGCCAAGCAAGGTCGGCGGTGCTCGCGGCGCGGCGGCGGGTGGTGCTCGCGGCGTGGTGGCCGGTGGTGCTCGCGGCGGGCGGAGCTCACGGCGTGGCAGTTTTTCTTCGCGCGGGTGGGAAGAATCGCACTCCCAATTTACAGCGCGCGCTAGCCGGCGCACTAGATATACCGCTTTGGATAGTGCAAACTGCCGCGCGCACTAAAATATTTACAGCGCGCCGTAGTTTGCAGCGTCTGCTGGAGGACAAAAAAACGCGCTGGGTGCTGTATATTGACAGTTATTTTAGCGCAGCGCAAGTTTACAGCCTCTGTTGGAGATGCTCTTATGCATCTTCCAAAGGTGCGGGATGCAGTCACTTCCTGGACGGTTAGTTTGAATCATATCAATTATGAGTTCGTACCGAATGGTAAGATGTTCTAACTTATTTTTTCCAAATCTTATGTATCTAGACGCATTTGGGTGTGTGTTCGCTCCTTTCAGTCCATATGTAATCCACATTAAAATATTCCATTACATTTTATAATTCAGAACAAGTGGTATTTATGTCGGAAACTATCGATTTGTTTGACAACAGAAGGACATTTTATTCAGGAATGCACTCCGCGAGACTGGAGCTGCATACATGACCAGCTTGCCTTGTTACGGTATGTTCCCACTCCCGAATCCAAAATCCGGAGGCATGCCGGCCATCACCTTCTTCACGGATGGCCTCGCCAGCAGCGCCTCCCACCAGGCCTTGACGTGCGGGTACGCTTCGACCACTTCCGCATACTGCGTCGCCATGAAGTACCGCATGAAGGAGAAGTGGGTGAGGTCCGCCAGGCTCACGAAATCGCCCGCCAGATACTTCGAGCTCGACAGCCTCGCCTCGTACACCTCCAGTGTCTTCTTCAGCTTCTCGATGCTCCCGTCGACGAGATCCTGGTCGCAGTCGATCCCCACGAACGGGTGGATGATGACGTTGAAGACGACGGGCCGTATTATGGGCTCGAGCTGGTGGGCATCCACATCGACCCACACGTCCACCATCGCGGATTCCTCCAGGTTGCCTGATCTTAGAAGCTCGGGTTTGTATTTGCGAAGAATGTGCCTCGCGATGGCCCGGGATTCTGGGGGAAAAAAGACATGAACTGTTAACAGAAAGAACAATCTGATTCAAAGAACTGCTACTAACACAACAGAGCTGCAACGGAATACAAAACTCAAAATTGGTGATGGCTTACGGTAAAGCGTCAGATCGCCATCCTCCAACACTGGGATCTCACCGAAGGGCTGCAGAATGAATTGTCGGAAATGGTGTTAGTTGACCTTACCCACGCAAAGTCAGCTCACTCTGTTTCTTGCTTCTTCCTCAATTGCATAGTTTGTGAGAACAGAGCACTAGCCTAACCAGATCCGGAGGCAAACTGAATTGTCAAAGTGAGACAGAATTCTGAAGAAGCGCATAATACATACGTTTCTGGCGAGGTGCTCAGGCTGCCGGTGGTCGCCGCCGCTCCTACTCATCGGCACGAGCTCGTACTCGGCGCCAGCCTCCTCAAGGCAGACCAGCACCCTCGCCATCCACGGTGACACAGCCCACCCGTACAACTTCATCGGCGCCATCTTTGTGAGTTGTGACTATCTGTGTTTGAAACAAAGTGTTCGTTTATATAGCTCATCGGGTGTTTATGGTCCTGTAGTCCAATTGACTTATTATGGGTTCGTACTACTTGCGCTGGCATGGGTCCCCTGCATCTAGGCAAAACACCGATCGTCACTGCTTGCGTGCGCCAAGCAGACCATGTCACTACTGCCGTCAGGTTTTCCAACCGCGAGCTGCCCTACAAAATCTTGCCGAGTGTATTGGTTGACCGACTTCTAATGGAAAATTTGTACATCAATTTACGCATGCTGATAATTGTTGCACACTTTTTGTTGCAACACAATTATAATGGAAAATTTGATACTCCCTCCGGACCCGCACGTAGTTCAAAAAATTACTTTGACCATTATTTTGGTCAATAAAATATAGAATATATGTTACAAAAATTATATCATTGGAAACCTTGTTTAAATACGAATCTGATGGTATAAATTTTATAGATATATAATTTATATTTCATTGACCAATTCAACGGTCAAACTTTACCTTAAATTGCGTGCGCGCCTGTTAAACCGATCCGGAGGAAGTACTTCCATTTGCGCATGCTGATAATTGCACACTTTTTGTTGCAACACAATTGACAGCAGAGCGACGGCTTTGCGGACTGCTGTTGCGACACAATTAAGTGACACAGATAACGTGGTGACACACCTCGGAAACATCAAAAGATATGTGATGCATTTTCGCAGTTCCGATTGACGCATTTAATTTCCACATCACCACCAACCAATTGACACTAACAAAACACACTTGCACAGCAAAAAAAAAAACTCTCCTATTCCTAAGCTACCCTGGAAACTGGATTTCCCTACTTTTCAGCAACCGGTGTTTGCTTAGGACCAGCGTTGACAGGGGCAGGTTCCTTGGGACCGTTGTTGCCGCGGGCAGCAACTGGTGCTTCCTTGGGAACGTTGTTGACGCAGGCAGCAGCCGGTGCTTCCTTGGGACCGTTGTTGACGCGGGCAGCAGCCGGTGCTTCCTTGGGACCGTTGTTGACGCGGGCAGCAACCGGTGCTTCCTTGGGACCGTTGTTGACGCGGACATATTTCTCGTTCCCTTTCTGATGGAAGCCATTCCCATATTGGTGATAACCATTCCCATGGGGCGACCCTCTCCCACGACCTGAGAACTCGTTCTGATGTCGGTAGCCCTCATCGTTCTCCCACCTGCGATAGTTTGCATCGTTGGCATAGCCGCCGCCCTGTCCTCTGAAATTTTGTGCACCACGAGCATACTGAAAGCGGCCACCATTCATGACGACACCATTCACAACTGAAGAAAGAATTCATGTTAGATATCGCATAATAAATGCTCAGCAAACAAACCTCCAGAGAGGATCTGGAGAATGAATAAATAAATCTCTTAAGCAGTGAAGCAACCAATGAGTGTAAGTGAGACTAAAATTGCAAGAGTAAACATAGATGAGCACCAGAATACTCCAACCTCATGCCATAAGCCACTATTACAGAGGGAAATCCAAGATTCCTATAGCATAGTACCAAAACAGAATAACCCACACATCAACAAGGGCAAAAATCAGGAAGGTTACCTCGCGTAGTGGTTCGCTTCTTCTCAATGATTACCTCTTTCTCAGCAATAAAAATCGGAGATGCCTATATCACAATAAAACGTAAGGATTAAATCTTCTCTATCAACAACCTAGGAAGATAACCTTAAGAAAGGGCAAACCTCAATTGCTGCTTGCATAGATTGCTGAGATTCAAACTCAACAAAGCCAAAACAGAATTCATCAAACTGCAGCAGCAAGGTAAAGAGTTTCAGAAAAAATAGCACAGCTGGAACAAAAAAAACAACTGTTACTAACTAACCTTATTGTTCCTAACTTGGATGCCACCTGCTTTGATAGCACCAAATTTCTTAAAATCTTCTGCAACCATTTTAACAGTTGAACGTGAAGGCAAACCTCTTACGAAAACCGAAAAGCCTTGCTCTGCAGTGTAAAACAATGTTACCAGAGCTATTTAATGTCAATAAGGGACTGCATATACTAAATCAATAACCAACCATCATGAGGAGAGTTGCTTTTGGTAGCACTCGTGCTAGCTGGAGTGGTTTCAGCAGCCTGAGGAGGTTTTGCACTTTCTTGAACAACCTTTGTCGGAGGCTTGGACACAGGTTTAGCAATCTTAGGCTTGACAGCTGGTGAGACCTCCTTATTGTCCTTCACCTACACGTCAGTAATGAGTAAGAACCAACTACGAAATTTACAAAAGTATGGTTAAGCTCACAAAGCTATAAGCCAATCACTTAGATTAGAATTGAATTAAGAGCCTGGCATCAAGAAACTACATCAAAAAAAAAAAACAGAGAACTTACAATTGATGCATAGGTTTTCTTCACGGCATCATTCTGAGCAGGAGGAGCGGGAGAAGCAGTAACAGGATGCTTTTTGGGAACATCTTTCTGAGCTGGAGGAGGAGAAGCAGCAACAGGGGTCTTTTTAACATCCCCTTTGGTAACTTCTACAGGTGACTTGACATTGTTTTCAACAGTTGTGCCATTAGCAGTGGGGTTATTTTCAACAGTTGTACTGTCAACAGTGGGGTTCAGAAGTTCCCCGGAAGCAACAGTAACCACAGGGTCAGTGGTCAGAGGCTCCTCCACCGCAGCCGGAGTAGTATCTGCTACAGTTGAAAAAGTCAGCGCACATAAGATTACAGATATATTTTATATAATAACAAATACAAAAGATAATCAACCTGATAGAGCAGCAGGCTCATCCTTGTGATTTTCTCCATCTTCTTGGTTACTTTCTGACAAGAACCTTAATATATCATTGAGAACAAAATAGCCACCAGTTTCTTGTGGCGCAAGGAGGAAGGTCTGCGTAAATCTTTGGCAGACATCATCAGATACGGACGTGAAGGATCCAGTAACGACAACGAGGGCACTGCCATTGATAGACAGCACTGAATCTGCATTGTCTATCTTGGTCAAGTAGTTGGTGAAGTCCATGGACATGATTTTCTTGTTGATCTCCTGTTCAAACACACAAGAGGTGGAAATAAGGACATGTAGCCGAGGTTAAAGCTGGACGAGTTGCAGCAACCAATTGCCGTGGTAGAGAACTTACAGGCATTGTGGTTGCATATTCCATGACCCCATCAGAACCTGCCCAGCCAATCGTGCTGGCGTCCTGATAAAACTTGTGCACCTGATCTGGCGACCCGTTCAGAAGATTGTAATATTGGTTGACAAATACAGAGCCGACCTGCACGAGAAAATATGTCAATCGACACTGGTATTGTTATTGTTACGTGTGATATAGACTGTTTGCAGGAGAGAGAGAAATACCACTTGGGCACTGTGTGCTGTTGCCTGCATCGCCATTGCTGCAAGGAAATCTATATATGTTAATAATGGATAAATTGAAAGGAATATTAGATGAACATGAAAGGTAGCAATTTATTTTTATTGGTAAAGGCAGACGAGGAAAACCTAAAAGTGTAATGACTGAAAATTCGATCTGGCATAAATCTGACTCCTCACAAGAAGTAGAAATCCAAATGCAGCTTTCAGAAATTATACAGTGTCCATGGCAATAACAAAGAAAAGGAGAAGTAGAATTTCAATCCAGTCTAAGAATCGTAGCCAAAAAGGCCGGTGGCATGAAACAGGCATCTAAATCTAAACGATTGTAATAGTGCAAATCCATGACACGCCGAGGCAGGTAAGTTTTCGACAGTAATAGGAAACTCCCCAAATTACGGCTGGCCTGGGCTCTAGAGGAGTAGAGGTCTAGAAGTGAGTATCGAAATCTTGCAGCAACAGAAAACCTAAAATCCGTGCAGAGGCAGCAACCCGCGCCGCCGCAAGGAGAGGCGGCGAATCCCAAGACAAATCTACCCGCTGTACGGATCAGCAGCGAAACCAGTACCGGAGGAGATCGACGCCGCAATCGCGCACGAAGATATATAGATTGAAGGGAGGAGACAGAAAAAGGACGGCGGGGGGCGACGGTACCTTGCGATCGGGAATCTAGATTCGCCGGCGCCGCCGCGAGACGACGTCACCGGCGGGGGGCGGAAACCGAGGCGGCGGCGAAATAGTTTAGTTTAGTTTCTGCGAGGAACAGGGGATCGATTTGTGTGCGGGACAGGGGACGGCCTCCCTGGAGGGGTTTAAATTGGCCCACGCCCACGCCCGCCAGGGTTTTGTTGTATCCGACCTCTGCTCTGTTTTCTCTTCGCTTTCCGTCCGTCGTGTTCAGCCACGTGCCGCTGACGGGCGGGCCCGCCCGTGGGCCCTACCGGACGTGTGGGTGACTTGGGATGTGTTTGGTTAGGTGCCTATCCCTCAAGTGGCTATGGGTAGTCATTTTTTATGTGGCTAGCACCTGTTTGCTTAGTGGTGTAGGGTGGTTGAGGGTAGCCAAATTTTCCTCAAAAGCTGGTTGAGGCCAACGCAGCGAAAGTGGTGGTTGAGGCTAACCACCCGTGGGCGAGCCACTCGAGTAACCCGCGAAACGTTTTCTCCTTGCTCACCTCCCCCTCCCCTACCACGAAGTTCTTCGTGGCGGCGACCAGATCAAACTCAATCTCACCGTGCGAGACGGGTTTTGAGAACTTCGGCGGCCGGTGAAGACCTGACCGAGGTAATCCCACACCCTCCCTTTTCTGGTGGTCATCCTCGTCTCTATCGTCGTGCTCGTGGCGGAAGGTCGCGTGCAGTGCCGGGCGGCTGGGTACGCGGCGGCAAGTCACACGCGGCCGTGAGCAGCAGGGCGCGTGGGGGCAGGTCGCACGTGGCCATGAGCGGCAGTGCGCGTGGGAGCAGGCGACAAGGGGCTAATCGATTGGTTACCCACAGAGCTAGCTAGGTAGTCATACTCATTGTTGTGCGCTGCTGGTCAGATGCTAATGGATTGGTTACCCACAGAGCTAGCTAGCTGGATTATGTACGTAATCTTGTACTACATACAAATCTGCTAGTTGTTGTTATGATTAGAAGTTATATATTGTGGAATTTTGCATTGTAGATGGATAACAAGACAAAGTTTTAAATTTATACTGTAAACATGGTGATGAGTGTGATTGCTTATGTTTTGTTTGACTCATGGTTATGATGTCAACCAAAACATTGAACTCATATTATGAGGTATTCTCACCATCTTAAATAAGAGGTGATCATATCATCCCAGCCATGTTTCACACCCGAAACCAAACACAAATATAGTTGTGGTTAACCACTTTCCCAACCAACTCAACCAAACATAAAAAGTGGTTAACCCTAGCCACGTGGTTGGGGGTACCCATAGCCACTTTTTTATGCCCACAAACCAAACACATCCTTGGACTCGGCGGAGGGCCGGGTTGGAGTCCATCTCTGTGTACGAGGAAAGACTTTTCTAGTACGGCTGTGTGGTGGGTCCTAGCCGTGTGGTTGACTGCTGGGCGGAGCCTCGCTTGGTAACTTGGGGTTGGGTTGGGCTTTGGGCCCTGCCGGGCTGGTGGTATTGCTGGCGATGAGTCACCCGGAAACCGGACAGGTAATTAAAATTCCTACAAATTTGCATTGCGCACAGGATCCGCCTCCCACAAAAACCGGAACTTCGTTCGCCAAAACCATCTCAATTGGAAAGTTCAGAAATACTGCTTCTACCTCCGTTCCGAATTGCCAACTAAAGCCTTCACCAAATTTATTTCTGAATTTTTCTTTGCCGCCCCAATTACCTTTTGGACTATGAATATGTGAAACTTGTCTAAACGCCAAATTTTTCTAGATCCCACCTTTTTCCCTTTGCAAGTAGTGAAGTCCTATATATTATTTTGCTTACCACAGAAGGTCTCCCACAGTACAGTCCGCGAGACCCTTGAAAAGTTTGAGTATGACTTTAGTCACAATTTTGACTACTAATGAATTTTAGCAAAGAGTAAATTACATGGTAGATCACTGAACTTGACCGGATACTTCAGTTTGATCCCTGTATTCATTGAAGTGAGATTTACGGTCACCGAAGACGCACAACTGTGTCACGTACGGTCACCACATACTCTACAGCTACGTATTGGCTGCCGTGACGGTGTGGGCCCCCTCTAGCAGTGGGTGCATGCTGGAGTTTTTACAGAAAAGTACCTTAAAGCTTATTTGTTTCATTAGTCGGAAATCAGTCTGCGTGCTAAACTCGTGCAATAACCGCGCTATCAGTGGACGCTGATGCGAGGCTGCCGCGCTTTGTGACCACCGCCTATTGGGCTCCTGGCCTTCGCGGAGCTGGCCGCCGCGACGGAGCTCGTCGAGCAGCCTGGTGTGCACAGGACGAGCTCACCGGATCCCGTGTACGCAACGTTAGATCCATACACACGACAGGATCAACATTGCAACCCAGTACGTGAAGCTGGATGGGTTCTTGAGGCTGATCGATCTGGTACTAGTACAATACGAACGAGCCACATGAACGTAACTGTCTTCTTCTCACATTCGTGTGTCTCAAGTGCCCGTATAGCGGTGTGCAGTGACCGTGTCCGTGTGCACGATCCGCCACACTTAGGTCCTTGCCGGCGGGCATGCTCGGGTGCCGCCGGCGTGTGTGCCGAAGGCATCGAGAAAGACGGGCTCCCCCGGTACAACTGCACGTTCCAGGAGAACGAGGACGGTGAGCGCGGCGGGATAGTGGCGAGGCGGCGCTCCTCCCCTTCCGCGACGACTTCCCCAAGTCGCCGCCATCCAGAGCCATGTCCAGCGCGAGAACGCGCGCCGGGTGGGCGCTGGCCCGTCGTGCGACTACACCATCAGCGACGACATCGCCAAGAAGTAGCTAATCGACAATGTGCCGGCGTACGGAAAGGTGCTCACAGGGCGGTGGTGGACACCACATTCACCACACCTGCAGACGATGAACCTGAGGCGGATATACCTCGTGCACGGCGCCGCATCGAGGCTTCTGAGGCTAGGTGCGCGAGCTCGACGGCCATGCCCCGGTGGCCAGAGGCGCTCGCTTGGCGCCGAGGAAGAAGACGCCCACCACGCTGAGAACATGGCCAACGCGGCGGGGTGGCTTGGAGAGGTGCAGGTGCTCGAGGAGGCCTTCGGCTCACTCCTTTGAACTCCTCAGAACAGAGGAAGACGAGCAAGCGATCGGGGATGGAGCATTACGGGAGATCGATATGTCGGCGGCGAACATCGGAGACGGGAACATGGATTAAGCAACGACAACATAGGGCCTCCCTCATCGATTAATTTGGTAGGAAGGACCACCGGCACAAGATAGAGCTAAATGGCAAGGTCTACTGCGGCCATACTCGGCCAACCTGCGGGGCCTGTTCTTTGAGCCGTGTGACAACGGCGGCACTAACATGAACAGACGAGGAACGTTCAAGAAAAGAAAAAAAAAAAGAAACATAGGAGGAGGAGACGAATGAATGAATGAATAGATATTCTCTATGTGTTTATCTGTAAAAACTTCAGCTGGTTGGCGCGTAGCCACTAGCCACTGCCAAGAGGTCCCATGCTGCCACGTCAACAAATACGTAGCTGCAATGTCTGCGGTGACCGTACGTGATACAACTGCGCGTCTTCGATGACCGTAAATGCCACTTCTCTGAATATAGTGATCAAAGCGAAGTCTACGGACAATATTAGTGACCTACCATGCATTTTACTCTTTAGCAAATGTGGCGCATAAAAGTTTCAGAGCCACAAAGTGTGGCAAAAGTTTGTAAAGATTTCACTCTCTGACAAATGCAACATATGGATAGTAAAGTGTAGCAGACACATACCAAGCTATCAAACTTTGCCTTGCCAATTTGACGAATACTCTGTATAGCGGTAGCTTGTGTCCACAGCTGGGCGTTGGGGTGAACCTCGGCCTCGGAGGGCGCCATGGGAGGGAGAGGAGAAGTCGGTGGCTAGGGTTTAGGTTGGTGAAAGGATCGTATGCCGCACCTAGAGGGGGGGGTGAATAGGTGCTAACCAATTTTTAGTTCTTTTTTAATTTAGGCTTGACACAAAGGTAAATTCTTTAGATATGCAACTAAGTGAATTTACCTATATGACAAGGTTATCAACTAAGCAAGATATAGTTGCGCAATATATAGGCGATAGAATGGGATAGAGGTAACCGAGAGTGGAGCACGCGATGACACGGAGATGATTCCCGTAGTTCCCTTCCTTTGCAAGAAGGTACGTCTACGTTTGGAGGAGTGTGGTTGCTACGCAAGCCAAACCAACGACCACGAAGGCTTCCCTCAGATCTCCTGTGAGCAACGCCACGAAGGCCTAGCCCACTTCCACTAAGGGATTTTCTCGAGGCGGAAACCGGGCCTTTACAAGGTTCTTGGGGCACACATCCACAACTGAATTGGAGGCTCTCAAATCTGTAACAATACAACAATCAAAAACAACACATCAACAACAAATCAACTAGGGAACCAAATAGGAACACTAGCATGAGATCCCTCAAACAAATGAGGGGGAAATGAAAAACGCTTCGGTGAGGATGTAGATCGGTGGCTTCTCCTTCGAATCTCCAAAGATCAAGAGATTTGGTTGGGGGAGGAAGGAGATCTTGCAAATCTTGTGTTTTCTTGAGGTGGCTCTAATGGAGGTGAAGCTTGGCAGATTTCTTGTGCAATGATTGAGCAAAGTGGTAAGGAAGAAGAAGAGGGGTATAAATACCCCTCCCCAAAATCCAGCCGTTGAGCATTTCGGGGGGGCGGATAATCCGCCCTAAGTAAGGGCCAGATAATCCCCCCCCGGATAATCCGGCCTCCAGGTACAAAACCATGACAATGTCCGGGCAAATGTCCGGCCCCTAGTCAGAGAAGCAATTCTTCAGGTCCTTAGCCATTTTCGAGGGGGCCGGATATTCTTGAAATATCCGGCCCAGATAATCCGGCCCTGGTACAAAACCGGGACAATATCCGGGCAAATGTCCGGCCCCTATACTGAGCTGCATCTCCTCAAGTCCTGTAATATCCCAGGTAATGGGGTTACAAAAATAGAGGAAACAGATGTGTGCATTGCATTCATGCATAGAAAATCTGGGGAATTTTCGCGCTTTAAAGTAAAACAGTCACGATGAATCGAAGTTTCACTTGACCTTGGTGGAATTGAAGTAGCTACCAAAGTCAAGCGCTATAAACCTCAAAGTGACTTTGCTAAAACCTTGTTTTGGGTAGAGATGATTTGATCTAAGGGGTTAGATCAAATGGAACTAATAATCAACTCAACAACACTTTACTCATTGATCAATTGCTTGATCTGATAAAAGATTATAATATGGTAATCCTTGTCATAACATATGAACACCTATTCAATTATAAATCAAGTAACAATAAATGGAGAAGCCATTCTTGACTTATCTTCTCCATGTCTTAAACTAATCCATGCTCTTACCATAAACCCTATGATACCCATTCTACTTTAATTTTGAAAACATGACAAGGAGATCAACTCTAAAAATATATATTCTTACCTATTCCAAATTATTATACATCAAACCCAGAGAGGTGAGAGTTCCATATTATTTATTAGAGAAGTATTAACAAACCTGGAGCTAAACCTTGGATATACATCCAAGTATTCAAATCATCATCTTTAAGAGGAACATTAGGATATTATTCAAGACAATTCCTAGAGAGAGAACCTAATTATGTTAAACCTAGATATTGATGATCACATCAACCTCTATGGAGCCTAACCTTAGGTTAGTATTAAAGACATTCCCAAATGAGAGAGCCCAACTATACTAATTCTAGCTTGACCTATTTAAGAATCAAGGACAACCTTTGAACTAAAGTATTAGGAACAACCATTTCATCTTGGAGTGGTGAGATAACCTAATATCACATGGAATAATACCATATCCATGAATTGATAAAGAGAGGAGGAGATCAATCCAACTAAGTTAACCAAGTGGAATCTTAGCCTAGATACTTAAGTAAATATTAGAAGTACTATACCCTAGTTGATCAAGACCATGCTTGATCATGGAAGTGAGAAACCTAATTAATGAGAGATACCTTAGGAAGCCAAACCTTGATCATTATAAATTGGATAATGATCATAAACCCTAAGAACTTGAGGTAGATATATTAAGAACAAGTTGATCATGCCTAATCCATGATCATGTTCTTGAGGTATTAAGTTAGACCCTACTAGAATAAGTAGATCTCATTCCCACATGAAATTATAGGGAGATCACTAGTAATCAAATCCAGGCTTATATCTCAATCCTCAATTGGGAATCACTTGGTGATCATGAGTACAATTCTACCACATCTACACTCCACCTATTCTTCACTTAAGAACCACAAGAAAACCTTTAGAGTCAAACTCTATACTTTATATGGTGAGAAACCATCCATCTATATGACCAAAGTTAACTATAAAAAGAACTATAACCACTGTAGTTACTTTAATAATAGATTAAGGATATAAAAGAAGTCTATAGGAATCAGATAGAATCAATTCTCAAATCCTTAACAACTAAATGAGAACAATAATAATTAAAGTAAGTAACCATCCTATTTTGGTTGGAGGAGATTAAGCCCTAGCAATTGCAATATAATGTCATCTCAACTCTACAGACTAGACTTATATCTCAACCCTAGTTATGTATCACTATGGTGATCATAAGATAAACCTAGGCCATAACTGAGATTCAAACAAATTGCCATTAGGTAAATATCATTAGAAACCTAGTATGGCACATTAATAAAATCTTAAGCTATAATTATTAAACCTGGGAAAACTTTTGTGATACATCCTATAATTAGAACCATAAGTGTGATTAACAACCACTTATCTTTATAACCAAATTCCAACCATGAGGAGAGTAGTATCTACTCTAAGTATTTCAAGGTGTTATCAAAATAATAGTACCAGTATTAAAATTGAATTAGAATTTAGATAAACCTCAAAAGACCTTAATAAATGAGTGTTCACATAAACTCATGTGAAAGTGACCAACATTCTCCAATGAGATTAAGTCCTTAGAAATATTCAGGGATATGAAATCATGCCACTAGATCATCTCCTTGACTTATAAAATTTAGGGCACATGAAATCACACCTTTGCAATCCTATGTCAAAATAAGAAACTAAGTCTCAAGATCATAGTGCATTAATAAATTCTTGCTAGGTAAAGCAAAGTAAATATAGCACCAACTATTAAAAAGTAATATCAGTATTATAAAAGAATATTTGGAAATTTTAAAAAGAAAAAAATGGAAGATTATAATTATTAACATACCTTCCTGAAATATTGGGTATATTGAAACTATCATTATACTAGAAATCAAAATAATATGTATCAAGTAGAATTAGTACTTTAGAGGTAATTGCCAAGTTAATTGTATTTACAAATACACGCAAAACAGATTTGAATTCAAAACTGAATTCAAAAATAGAATTGAAAACCAGAAAATTAAAGGAGAAAAAGAAAACACAAAAGAAAATAAGGGAGAAGAGAGGATTACCTGAGAGGCCACCGTAGCCCACCACCACAGCCCAGTAGACAGCCCACCACCACGGCCCAGTCCACTGCCAGAGAACAGCCCAGTACCCTTTCGTAAAAAATACGATGAGGAGGTCATCCTCATCCTCGTCTCCCGCATGGAGGCCACCTCGATGCCGTGGCCAGCTCCTTCTCTCGCTGGCGAGTTCCCAGCGATCGGCGTCGTGACGAGGCATCATTCAACGCCCTATAAAAGCTCCAGCACGAACAATTGCGTCGAGTTCTTCGTCATCGTCTCAATTTTTCCCCATTCCCGAAACCCTAACTAGCCGGCCATCTTCAATCGCCGCCGGTGGAGACCTCCCTAGCCAAGCCGTAGCCACCATCGTCTCCGCCGTCCTCGACATGTTCACGGTGCAAAAGGAATTGATCCGAAGCCTTCTGCAACGTCCTCACCGAGCTCGCCATTCCCGTCGGCCGGAGGTGTCGATTCCGGCGACTCCGGCCATCCCCGACCATGCCGTCAAGCTCTGCGCAACCCTGGTGAGCCGCCAAAGCTCATCGCATGCCCGCCTCATCCGATTATGCACCGTATAGACGCCGCGTCGTTCACCCGTGCCCTCCACCGCAGAACCACGCCGTCGATCTTGCTCCGGCGACCTAATAGGGGCGGCGCTGGTATCATTTTACTCACCCTGTCGTGCTCGTTCTGGTGGTATGAGAGTCCCGTCCGCTCGAGCCCAGGAGCGGCGGCGCCGTCGCCGGCAAACCGCCGGCAGGGAGCTTCCCTAGCCACGTCATAGCCACGTGGCTGCTAACGTGGTCTAGACCCCACTAGCCAGTGGCTGTGGGTAGCCCTGGCCGGGTACACTTAGTCAATTTCTGTTTTAAACTTTAATTGAATAATTACTGCAACTTCAAATAATTATATAAAAATCATATTAACTCGAGAAAAATAAAAATAAGACATCAAAATTCTTATAAAAGAAAATTCTATTTAATAAAAGTATAATATGAAATTTTTATTTTTAATAAAAATTTAATTGTTTAATACTTGTTATTGAAAGCCTTTAATTTTAATTCTAAATTCAGTTAAAATTCAATAATTAGGAAAAAGGTAGAAAATAAATAAAAACCAGAAAGTAAATAAGGAAAACATTAAAATTAATTTTTCCTTTACTATTAACTTATTAAATTATTATCAGAAGGATTTAAACCCTAATTAATAATTATCTTAATTAAACATTATTTTAATTTCAAAGATTATTAATAACTTCAATTTACTTAATGAAGTTAACTCCAAGAATTATAGGGTAGTTAGGAAACCCTAGATCCATTAGAAACCAAGTGATAACCCATAATTTCATGGGGGATCCTAAAACCCTAATACCATTTAGAACCTAGCTCCATTATTTTATGTGTGAAACCTCAATGGTTTCCAAACCCAAACCCCAAATAACATATGATCATGTCACTTCATTAGTTATCATAGATCCATATCTAACAACTAAATACTAGTTCAAATCCACATAAAATATGGGAACCCTATCACTACCAAATAGCATCCCATGTGTTCATCAAACCTAAATGATCAATTAGGGTCAACCAAGTATAAACCCTAGATTTTATTACCAAAGCCATCATTATTATTTATCCCTATTTAGCATCACACCATTGTGATGAACCCAAATAGCAATCATGCTTATTATTTATCATTACATCACCATACTCCACTAAACCCTAGTAGTGTTGGATACTTATCAACCATCCTATTTAGGAGCCAATTACTCCTGACTTAATAGAACCAACAGTAAAACCTAGACCACTTCCACCCTAATTGATATACTTCTTATTAATTAAGAAGTATGTTCTTCAAAAGTTATTCTTTTGAAGAAAATATGGAATCATCATCAACCCTGCTTATAAGGACCTATAAACCCTAGCCGACTATCACTAGCAAGATAAACCAACCTTGACAACAACCATGTATAATGAATTGCTTAGGATGCCTAGGCTTATCTTAACCTTACAAGCCCTAGGTGTTGATGAATCCAACTTTGTTGGGATCCATCTAATACTTACTCCGAAAACTAAATGAAACCATAGTCAACCATAAAACCCCCTCAACCTAATTATCATACTTGTTCTTTATTAAATAACATGTTCTTCCAAAGTTATTCTTTTAAAGTATATGATAATTAATCATCAACCATGCCATATAGTACTAAAACTGACTCACTTGTTCTTTACTTGTTAACATTATGCCAATTATCATTCTTTGTCTGCTCAATTGATTATTATGCTCTATTAACTACCTGTTTATAATACCAAGTAATCACACCTGAATAAGAACCTTGTATGTGAATCACTCTAAAAGTGCAACACACCCTGAACCAATCATTACAACTTACTGATCCTAAATCATCGGGGTTAGGCCACGCTTAGAGCGATTGCATCTCATTCTTATGCATTATTGCATCCTCGCCAATCTTTTAAACATCGTCCTTACCGGACGATGATGCTATTTCAGAATTGGAATTATTGCGTATCGAAGACCTTGCTCGCATAATCTTGCGGTCAAGAAAGGCAAGTTCATCGCTTGCTCATGTCATTTGAGTATTTCTATCAAATTACTTGCAAAGTATTATGGTTATCACTATTGCATAAAAATCAAAACCACTACTTTCATAACTATGAATATGACTATGTGGTGGGCAATGGAACCATGGATTGTGCTGATATGGTGGAGGTTCCATTGCACGGGTTTATATCCATCTAGGATTAAACAACAAATGTCGCCAGTGATTCTTGTGCCGTAATACCCGTGTTAACCATAAGATCCGGAGTGGGACGAAGTAGTCAAAAGTGTTTCCACCTCTCGTTCATCAACGGATGCGCTTTACCGTAGACACTTGTATCTGTCAGGGCAAGCGGTAGGCTGGGGAAGCCTTAAGTCCCCACGGCATAGTCCGTAGACACTTGTCGCTCGAAGAACAAGCGGTAGGCTGGGGAAGCCTTAAGTCCCCACGGTATTGCGGTCTATGATGGGTTGCGGCTACCGGCGAAGGAGTTTGGTTCGATCCCGGATCGTCGTCGTGGTCGGGGTCCACCCTGAAATCTATGGGAATAATGGGACCGGCGAGGACCCGGGGTCGGGGCATGCAACAAAGGGTGGGTGTTCGAGGTAGCGGAGGAACATGATTGGCTAGACCTTATACCGGGCCTCACACCATAGGAAGTGTGGACGGGTTGCGCGCCGGTTGGCACCAAGGTTAAGATCTCTTATGGGTAAAGCAACACACCTCTGCGAGTGTAAAGAACCGTGACCTGTCACTCCCTGTTCGGGATATGGAAGCTGCGAACGCGGCCGGAAAGGAGCTCCATGAAGTTCTAGTAAACCGGTGAAGGCTGACGGACATAGTTCTTCGGAATAAAAGCAACCTTTTGAAGAAATGATTATGAAAACCTGCATTGGTATTAGACTTTACGGTCTAATGCTGTAGCTAGTGCATTAAACACCTCTTTCCTATAATGAACTTGTTGAGTACGCTCGTACTCATCCCACTCTTAAATCCCCTGCTTAGATATGGAGGCATGGAAGGAGGATCTACAGTACAACTCGAAGGCCGAGGAGTCAACAACTACTTCACGAGACAAGACCTTGTCAGAAGAGTCAGATACCTCATCCAACAAAGAGAAAACCTAGTTTAGCCATAGAAGGGAACTAGCTTCCTAAACCTAGCTCCTATTTAGCTAGAATCTATTCTTAGCCTCTATAGCTACTTAAATAATCTACAAATAGAGTTCGTGATAGAATCAGACTACGAGTCGTTCTTCTGGAGTTTATTTGCAGTTTTACCTCATTGTAAAGTAGGAGGCTATGATGATCTTTTGTAACAGAGTCAACGTTGTAATTCTATAGACATGCCTTGGACCCGCATATGTTTACGTTGTACCACTCGAGCGATATAATACTAGTGGAACGGTGTTTCATTGGTGTTATATCAGACTTGCATACTACACCATGCAGTGGTATGCCAGGTCACCACAGTTGGTATCAGAGCCAATGCTTTGACCCTAGGATTAAAACCCTTTAAATGAGACCTATAGGATTGGTAGTGTCTATAGGAAGTTGTCCTAAGTAAACCAAATATTCTTATGACTTGAGATGGATATTCACTTGAGAATAATCCTGACACACTCGAGTCAACATTTCTTACCTAGCTTACCAAGATAAAGTAAAGTTAGATAGCCAATCCCAAGTATGTAGAACATCAATAAGTCCTTAACACAATAGATGAGTAGATCACAGTTGGTATACAATACATGGTAGTCCAAAGAGAGGATACAACCATAAGGAAGCTATCCTATTGGAAGATGTGTACCAACATATGTTATGATTAAATAAGAGTTATCCAGACCTGTAATAGGAGTAATATCAAAGGATATAGATAATTAAGATATTCTAATAGAAGATGTAGACCAGGTTAAGTAAGGAGTAAGTAAAATTTATCCAAACTTGTGAAACATTTGATAGTAAGTGATCAATCTAAGTTAGATGAAGTAGTATAGACCATGATGAGTCAATCATGGGAGGTAAGGAAGAGAGATATGAATAACATATGCTTATTTACAAGGTAGAGTTGTTAATCATATATGATTCACACGAGAATCGTTATGTGATGGACTAGAACATTATAAATACTTAGAGGAAGAACAATAAGAAGCCAGTTGTTCCACAATAGTGCAAGAATTGTGTTCCAAAAACATGGGAAGTGTGCCAAGCACATCATGACCATAGTCTTATGGTAGAAATACTTGGAAATATAGCAACTATATTCCCATAGTTATGTGTTTAGAGTAGCCATGTTACAACCTAGACATATCATGTGAGATAGTCCTCAACAAAATGGAAGTTAAGTAGTACTTCCAGAGAAAATTAGGTTAACCTTAACCATCCCAAACCACTTTGTTTCAAGTTTATCTCATTGCAAATGTGCAAATAAGGTAAAGGTTGAGACAAATAGTAGAATTCCCTATATTCGTGCTAAGTATCACGATATAAACCTTTATTATGTGGTGTTCTATACTACACATCAGAGCATGATGTTTAGAGATGTATTACTCAACTAGTATATTCAGGCTTATGATGGTGTGTATTATATACACAAAGCTGAATCTTCTTGGATTTTTATTGGATTTTCATTGTTTGACTAGATCCATACATGAAGTTTGACTTTGATATGCAAATGCATGTTGCAAAATCAAGTCATTACTTGATGCTATAGATCTAGAGGGTAATAGTATTCGTGTGAGGAAGCGACGAACTCTGGAAGATTCCGAAGACAAGATGAAGGTTCATCAGAAAAAGGAAGCAAAATTGTGGGAAGCAACCACAATATTCAGAAGGAAGTACCAATCAAAATTCATGCTTTACCTCAACAGAGGAGTACTTTAGTACATAAGAAGCATGAAGGTGAGAAATCTGGTGATTATGGTGAAGCTCAAGCAGATCCATAATTATTATAGAAGAGGGAATGCATGGGAAATCACTTAGGATACTATATTCATAGTGTCAGCTAGTGGTTTTCTTGCAAAGTAAAGCCTGAAGAAAGGAAGATGACCTATGAAACCATAGCAGATATAAGAAGACCTTAGTTGATATCAGAAGACCACAGTTGTGGTATAGGATCAATACTGCGAGATTAAGTAGAAGATGTCTCGTTCAGTTGATCCAAACCTATAATAGAATCCATTTTTAAATAACAAATAGCCATGATTGGTATCAAGTAATCCACCATTGGATTATTTGTACCAAGAAATTGTGAACAAATAAAACTTTGTTAGCTAAATAACACTGATCTATAAACAGTTTGTCGAAGGATTCACATTGGATGTCCACAATTGAGTGGATACACCACAAACATTATTCACGAGACCTAAGAAGAAATACAAACCATAAGCTACACCTAGACCAATATTCTAATCATAAGTCCAATAGTTGGAAGAAAAGGAGTTGAAGACCATAAGAAAACTCTAAGGGGTAGAGTAAAGATTGAGTTGGATGTGTAATAACTCAATATTTTGAGCAAGATAGTTGATGAAGGTCTGAACTGAGAGGAAATTCGATCCTATTTTCATAAGATTGTTGAACATTACTTTCAGAAGGATGTCAGACCAGAAGCCGAGATTTACACCTCGGGGAAGTAAGAAGTGGACTATAACTGGAGAAAGTGAGTAATATTTACTCAGAAGTACGGAAGCTCAAGTAAGCTAAGTATAATGAAGTTGGACGAAGGAAATACCGTAGACCAATAAAGCCCAAGATGGCCAAAGAATGAAGACAATTTAACATACTAATATCAAAGACTAATAGAATGATTCCTTTCATGGAACCTAAATAAACCAAAATAGTTATAGGTATCAACTATAAACCATGATTGGATGAACTTAATGAGCCTAATCCATTCTTAGAGGAATAATCCAGTATGATCATTTCCATAGTTAGTACCTTACCAAGTACCATTATTGCACTTTTGGTAGTAAGGTAAAATAAGGACCTATTTATCAATTAGGAGTTTATTATCAAATTAGTCTTCGAATAAGACTAGCAGCACCAGAAGAAGTCTCAATCATTGAATCTTCAATGAGAAAGGAAACAAGCATATAGAGTTGGAAGAAATCAAAGAATCAAAGTAAGAACCATGGTTCCAGAGACAAACCATAATGGATTCCAGGAAGAATCTGGACAAGGGATATATTCAATTATATCTAGTGAGATCAATATGGAGTTCGAGAAAAGTTTTAGTCTATACAAGTCAGATCCACACTTCGGAAACATGAGAGAGTTCAAACTTCGAGGACGAAGTTTAGTTTAAGGGGTAGAGACTGTAATATCCCAGGTAATGGGGTTACAAAAATAGAGGAAACAGATGTGTGCATTGCATTCATGCATAGAAAATCTGGGGAATTTTCGCGCTTTAAAGTAAAACAGTCACAGTAACTGAAGTTTCACTTGACCTTGGTGGAATTGAAGTAGCTACCAAAGTCAAGCGCTATAAACCTCAAAGTGACTTTGCTAAAACCTTGTTTTGGGTAGAGATGATTTGATCTAAGGGGTTAGATCAAATAGAACTAATAATCAACGCAACAACACTTTACTCATTGATCAATTGCTTGATCTGATAAAAGATTATAATATGGTAATCCTTGTCATAACATATGGACACCTATTCAACTATAAATCAAGTAACAATAAATGGAGAAGCCATTCTTGACTTATCTTCTCCATGTCTTAAACTAATCCATGCTCTTACCATAAACCCTATGATACCCATTCTACTTTAATTTTGAAAACATGACAAGGAGATCAACTCTAAAAATATATATTCTTACCTATTCCAAATTATTATACATCAAACCCAGAGAGGTGAGAGTTCCATATTATTTATTAGAGAAGTAATAACAAACCTGGAGCTAAACCTTGGATATACATCCAAGTATTCAAATCATCATCTTTAAGAGGAACATTAGGATATTATTCAAGACAATTCCTAGAGAGAGAACCTAATTATGTTAAACCTAGATATTGATGATCACATCAACCTCTATGGAGCCTAACCTTAGGTTAGTATTAAAGACATTCCCAAATGAGAGAGCCCAACTATACTAATTCTAGCTTGACCTATTTAAGAATCAAGGACAACCTTTGAACTAAAGTATTAGGAACAACCATTTCATCTTGGAGTGGTGAGATAACCTAATATCACATGGAATAATACCATATCCATGAATTGATAAAGAGAGGAGGAGATCAATCCAACTAAGTTAACCAAGTGGAATCTTAGCCTAGATACTTAAGTAAATATTAGAAGTACTATACCCTAGTTGATCAAGACCATGCTTGATCATGGAAGTGAGAAACCTAATTAATGAGAGATACCTTAGGAAGCCAAACCTTGATCATTATAAATTGGATAATGATCATAAACCCTAAGAACTTGAGGTAGATATATTAAGAACAAGTTGATCATGCCTAATCCATGATCATGTTCTTGAGGTATTAAGTTAGACCCTACTAGAATAAGTAGATCTCATTCCCACATGAAATTATAGGGAGATCACTAGTAATCAAATCCAGGCTTATATCTCAATCCTCAATTGGGAATCACTTGGTGATCATGAGTACAATTCTACCACATCTACACTCCACCTATTCTTCACTTAAGAACCACAAGAAAACCTTTAGAGTCAAACTCTATACTTTATATGGTGAGAAACCATCCATCTATATGACCAAAGTTAACTATAAAAAGAACTATAACCACTTGTAGTTACTTTAATAATAGATTAAGGATATAAAAGAAGTCTATAGGAATCAGATAGAATCAATTCTCAAATCCTTAACAACTAAATGAGAACAATAATAATTAAAGTAAGTAACCATCCTATTTTGGTTGGAGGAGATTAAGCCCTAGCAATTGCAATATAATGTCATCTCAACTCTACAGACTAGACTTATATCTCAACCCTAGTTATGTATCACTATGGTGATCATAAGATAAACTTAGGCCATAACTGAGATTCAAACAAATTGCCATTAGGTAAATATCATTAGAAACCTAGTATGGCACATTAATAAAATCTTAAGCTATAATTATTAAACCTGGGAAAACTTTTGTGATACATCCTATAATTAGAACCATAAGTGTGATTAACAACCACTTATCTTTATAACCAAAGTCCAACCATGAGGAGAGTAGTATCTACTCTAAGTATTTCAAGGTGTTATCAAAATAATAGTACCAGTATTAAAATTGAATTAGAATTTAGATAAACCTCAAAAGACCTTAATAAATGAGTGTTCACATAAACTCATGTGAAAGTGAACAACATTCTCCAATGAGATTAAGTCCTTAGAAATATTCAGGGATATGAAATCATGCCACTAGATCATCTCCTTGACTTATAAAATTTAGGGCACATGAAATCACACCTTTGCAATCCTATGTCAAAATAAGAAACTAAGTCTCAAGATCATAGTGCATTAATAAATTCTTGCTAGGTAAAGCAAAGTAAATATATCACCAACTATTAAAAAGTAATATCAGTATTATAAAAGAATATTTGGAAATTTTAAAAGAAAAAAATGGAAGATTATAATTATTAACATACCTTCCGAAATATTGGGTATATTGAAACTATCATTATACTAGAAATCAAAATAATATGTATCAAGTAGAATTAGTACTTTAGAGGTAATTGCCAAGTTAATTGTATTTACAAATACTCATGAAATGATTTGAATTCAAAACTGAATTCAAAAATAGAATTGAAAACCAGAAAATTAAAGGAGAAAAAGAAAACACAAAAGAAAATAAGGGAGAAGAGAGGATTACCTGAGAGGCCACCGTAGCCCACCACCACAGCCCAATGAGACGGCCCACCACCACGGCCCGGTCCACCGCCGGAGAACAGACCCAGCACCCTTTCGTAAAAAATACGATGAGGAGGTCATCCTCATCCTCGTCTCCCGCATGGAGGCCACCTCGATGCCGTGGCCAGCTCCTTCTCTCGCCGGCGAGTTCCCAGCCGATCGGCGTCGTGACGAGGCATCATTCAACGCCCTATAAAAGCTCCAGCACGAACAATTGCGTCGAGTTCTTCGTCATCGTCTCAATTTTTCCCCATTCCCGAAACCCTAACTAGCCGGCCATCTTCAATCGCCGCCGGTGGAGACCTCCCTAGCCAAGCCGTAGCCACCATCGTCTCCGCCGTCCTCGACATGTTCACGGTGCAAAAGGAATTGATCCGAAGCCTTCTGCAACGTCCTCACCGAGCTCGCCATTCCCGTCGGCCGGAGGTGTCGATTCCGGCGACTCCGGCCATCCCCGACCATGCCGTCAAGCTCTGCGCAACCCTGGTGAGCCGCCAAAGCTCATCGCATGCCCGCCTCATCCGATTATGCACCGTATAGACGCTGCGTCGTTCACCCGTGCCCTCCACCGCAGAACCACGCCGCCGGCCTTGCTCCGGCGACCTAATAGGGGCGGCGCTGGTATCATTTTACTCACCCTGTCGTGCTCGTTCTGGTGGTATGAGAGTCCCGTCCGCTCGAGCCCAGGAGCGGCGGCGCCGTCGCCGCAAACCGCCGGCAGGAGCTTCCCTAGCCACGTCATAGCCACGTGGCTGCTAACGTGGTCTAGACCCCACTAGCCAGTGGCTGTGGGTAGCCCTGGCCGGGTACACTTAGTCAATTTCTGTTTTAAACTTTAATTGAATAATTACTGCAACTTCAAATAATTATATAAAAATCATATTAACTCAGAAAAATAAAAATAAGACATCAAAATTCTTATAAAAGAAAATTCTATTTAATAAAAGTATAATATGAAATTTTTATTTTTAATAAAAATTTAATTGTTTAATACTTGTTATTGAAAGCCTTTAATTTTAATTCTAAATTCAGCTTAAAATTCAATAATTAGGAAAAAGGTAAAAAATAAATAAAAACCAGAAAGTAAATAAGGAAAACATTAAAATTAATTTTTCCTTTACTATTAACTTATTAAATTATTATCAGAAGGATTTAAACCCTAATTAATAATTATCTTAATTATTAATTATTTAAAAATAGTAAAATGCCATATCTAACATTATTTTAATTTCAAAGATTATTAATAACTTCAATTTACTTAATGAAGTTAACTCCAAGAATTATAGGGTAGTTAGGAAACCCTAGATCCATTAGAAACCAAGTGATAACCCATAATTTCATGGGGGATCCTAAAACCCTAATACCATTTAGAACCTAGCTCCATTATTTTATGTGTGAAACCTCAATGGTTTCCAAACCCAAACCCCAAATAACATATGATCATGTCACTTCATTAGTTATCATAGATCCATATCTAACAACTAAATACTAGTTCAAATCCACATAAAATATGGGAACCCTATCACTACCAAATAGCATCCCATGTGTTCATCAAACCTAAATGATCAATTAGGGTCAACCAAGTATAAACCCTAGATTTTATTACCAAAGCCATCATTATTAATTATCCCTATTTAGCATCACACCATTGTGATGAACCCAAATAGCAATCATGCTTATTATTTATCATTACATCACCATACTCCACTAAACCCTAGTAGTGTTGGATACTTATCAACCATCCTATTTAGGAGCCAATTACTCCTGACTTAATAGAACCAACAAGTAAAACCTAGACCACTTCCACCCTAATTGATATACTTCTTATTAATTAAGAAGTATGTTCTTCAAAAGTTATTCTTTTGAAGAAAATATGGAATCATCATCAACCCCGCTTATAAGGACCTATAAACCCTAGCCGCCTATCACTAGCAAGATAAACCAACCTTGACAACAACCATGTATAATGAATTGCTTAGGATGCCTAGGCTTATCTTAACCTTACAAGCCCTAGGTGTTGATGAATCCAACTTTGTTGGGATCCATCTAATACTTACTCCAGAAACTAAATGAAACCATAGTCAACCATAAAACCCCCTCAACCTAATTATCATACTTGTTCTTTATTAAATAACATGTTCTTCCAAAGTTATTCTTTTAAAGTATATGATAATTAATCATCAACCATGCCATATAGTACTAAAACTGACCACTGTTCTTTACTTGTTAACATTATGCCAATTATCATTCTTTGTCCGCTTCAATTGATTATTATGCTCTATTAACTACCTGTTTATAATACCAAGTAATCACACCCGAATAAGAACCTTGTATGTGAATCACTCTAAAAGTGCAACACACCCTGAACCAATCATTACAACTTACTGATCCTAAATCATCGGGGTTAGGCCACGCTTAGAGCGATTGCATCTCATTCTTATGCATTATTGCATCCTCGCCAATCTTTTAAACATCGTCCTTACCGGACGATGATGCTATTTCAGAAATTGGAATTATTGCGTATCGAAGACCTTGCCTGCATAATCTTGCAGTCAAGAAAGGCAAGTTCATCGCTTGCTCATGTCATTTGAGTATTTCTATCAAATTACTTGCAAAGTATTATGGTTATCACTATTGCATAAAAATCAAAACCACTACTTTCATAACTATGAATATGACTATGTGGTGGGCAATGGAACCATGGATTGTGCTGATATGGTGGAGGTTCCATTGCACGGGTTTATATCCATCTAGGATTAAACAACAAATGTCGCCAGTGATTCTTGTGCCGTAATACCCGTGTTAACCATAAGATCCGGAGTGGGACGAAGTAGTCAAAAGTGTTTCCACCTCTCGTTCATCAACGGATGCGCTTACCGTAGACACTTGTATCTGTCGGAGGCAAGCGGTAGGTCGGGGAAGCCTTAAGTCCCCACGGCATAGTCCGTAGACACTTGTCGCTCGAAGAACAAGCGGTAGGTCGGGAAGCCTTAAGTCCCCACGGTATTGCGGTCTATGATGGGTTGCAGCTACCGACGAAGGAGTTTGGTTCGATCCCGGCATCGTCGTCGTGGTCGGGGTCCACCCCTGAAATCTATGGGAATAATGGGACCGGCGAGGACCCAGGGTCGGGGCATGCAACAAAGGGTGGGTGTTCGAGGTAGCGGAGGAACATGATTGGCTAGACCTTATACCGGGCCTCACACCATAGGAAGTGTGGACGGGTTGCGCGCCCGGTTGGCACCAAGGTTAAGATCTCTTATGGGTAAAGCAACACACCTCTCGCGAGTGTAAAGAACCGTGACCTGTCACTCCCCGTTCCGGATATGGAACTGCGAATGCGGCCGGAAAGGAGCTCCATGAAGTTCTAGTAAACCGGTGAAGGCCGACGGACATAGTTCTTCGGAATAAAAGCAACCTTTTGAAGAAATGATTATGAAAACCTGCATTGGTATTAGACTTTCTCGGTCTAATGCTCGTAGCTAGTGCATTAAACACCTCTTTCCTATAATGAACTTGTTGAGTACGCTCGTACTCATCCCACTCTTAAATCCTCGCTTAGATATGGAGGCATGGAAGGAGGATCTACAAGTACAACTCGAAGGCCGAGGAGTCAACAACTACTTCACGAGACAAGACCTTGTCAGAAGAGTCAGATACCTCATCCAACAAAGAGAAAACCTAGTTTAGCCATAGAAGGGAACTAGCTTCCTAAACCTAGCTCCTATTTAGCTAGAATCTATTCTTAGCCTCTATAGTTAGTTAAATAATCTACAAATAGAGTTCGTAATAGAATCAGACTACGAGTCGTTCTTCTGGAGTTTATTTGCAGTTTTACCTCATTGTAAAGTAGGAGGCTATGATGATCTTTTGTAACAGAGTCAATGTTGTAATTCTATAGACATGCCTTGGACCTGCATATGTTTCTGTTGTACCACTCTGAGCGATATAATACTAGTGGAACGGTGTTTCATTGATGTTATATCAAACTTGCATACTACACCATGCAGTGGTATGCCAGGTCACCACAAGTCCTTAGCCGAAATTCTGGGGGCCGGATATTTTGGAAATATCCGGCCCGGATTATCCGGCCTGATGAACATTTTTGCAAATGCTTTTTGACAACACTGACCACATCCAACACACATACAAATGTATCTATGTAATCCCTGTACCACTTAAACAACCATTAGTGTATCACATACATTGACATCAAACACACAAAACATAATATGAGAGATGTTCTTTCAATCTCCCCTTTTTGGTGTTTGATGACAATATACTGGATTTGCAAGAGAATAACTATAGAGGCAAGCATGATGGCAAAAACATAGAGGCACTCCCCCTACATGTGTGCATATAAGTAATTTGCATTTGAATACAAATACACAACACATAGGATTGAGGTGCCTCAACACTAGAGGTATCCAACATGAGCTCTAACAAGAGACATATACATATATGAAGTTGAGATAGGATGCTAGAAGTCATACCCATGTGTAGATATATGATACGGAGATATAGCATCACACATGATATAATAGTCTTGATCTCAACATATAGAAATCCGAAAACCATAACAATGTCTCACACCACATAGCACATAGTTTTAAACGGAACAAAACCAAAGCAAATAGTTCAAATAAGAGGGAACACAAGCAATAAAGGAATGATAAACGCATATGCTTGTGCCCAAACCATGCAAATCCCCGAGAGAGTTCCTAATAGAACGCTTCTCCCCCTTTGGCATCGAGACGCCAAAAAGGGGACAAGCGCGATGCTACTCGCCCCATGGGGATCACTCGGAGGCATCATCATCATCATCGGAATCTTTCGCCTCTTCTTCTTCTTCTTCTTCTTCTTCTTCATCAGTGTCAGGTGCATCTGGAGAGCGGCGAGTGAGGCTGGACCTTTGGATGCAACTATCAAGATCACTCCACGGAACCTGTGCAGAATGCCACCCACTGTAACCTGGGTGAACCGGAGGCCGAGGAGGGGTCCTTGCTCACCACCGAGCTTGTGCGTAATAACCGCCCGAGTATGCTTAATCTCGTAACGCTCCCGGCTGGCCGCATAGTTCTCCTTATGGATCTCAATGTTCATGCAAAGGATGTAACGCTGAAACCAACTGAGCCTGTTCACTTGTTTCTTCATAGCAGGGAGGTCAGAATGGCGAGCATGAGCAAATCCACTAGAACGAGCATCACCCATGAAGGAGTCGGTGGAGGTACAACGAAGAGACAGAGCTTAAGCTTGTAGGCCTTCTTGACAGTGTGCTTCAAATAAGAGTACCCGCTCAAGTCTTCACCACGCACGCCCGCAGTGTTGTTGATGAGGAGCTGGATGTAAGGCGCATAAGGTATAGTGGTCCGGGAGATCATGGCATCACGAATCTCATGGAAGATGTAGTCCATGATATCAATAGTGAAGTTATGTTCCTCATTCTCATCACGAGCACACCTAAAGCTGAGGTACATGAGGTCCACAAGAGTTCCCCGGAGTGCATCATTGTTACCACCACTAGGAGCGATGGTGGCCCGAAAGAACCTAAGCAACTGACCATAGATGGTAAGCAGCCCCTTGGTCTCTCCCACTTTTCCAGCAGATGTATAGAGATCATGCAGTGCATTTTTATCTGCCCTCTGAGGTCCATGGAGACGACGGCCTTCTTCTGCAGGAACTCCAAGAATAGCAGCAAAACGGTGCAAGGTGGCACTACAGTGAGTGGAGCCAGACATCCATTCCATAGTACGGTCCTCATCTTTCTTGATGGCCAACGTAGCAAAGAACTGCTTCAACAACTCGGACTATAGTCACATTGAATCTTCATCAAGTCCTTCAAGCCCAACCTTCCAGACCACCCAAATGGCATCCTCAAAGTGATTGTTGACCGCGAACGTCCACATCGATAGCTTGCATGGGACGAACTTTCCTCATGGGCTCATAGATATCTTTATAGATGAACTCCTCGCTCCATGCACCAATATTTTCTGCCCTCTGTCTCTTCATCCCTTGGGATGTCTTCATACCAGTTCTTCATACGGATTGCTTGATAAGAGACAATGTCCATAGTCTTGTAGTTTTCCCTTGAAGCCTTGTTCTTGTGCCTAGATGAGGTTGACTTGCGAGGAGCGTTGGACACGAACTCATCACTTGACCGATCAGCTCTTGCGCGTAACCGAGAGGTACCCCGAGAAGAACGACCTGTGAATAGCAAAGATGGATAGCAAAGAGAAGATAATGCTCATGAGTCATGTATGATACAGTAATGCACTCTAGAAACATACTATAAGTTGGTACAAGTCTAAAACAAGATAGATTGAATCAAAACTGCAGTGGCGATGAAGCTCCAGGCCGGATAATCCGGTGCCCCAAGGGGCGGATAATCCGGCCGGACCGGATAATCCGGTCCTCGCGGGGGCCGGATAATCCGGCCTCGCGAAACTAACAGATTTTGCAATCAACAACTTGTCTTGGAACAGATCGGCCTTATAGCATGCAAGAGGAGTACACTACAAGCGATTTGGAACAACTAGACACCAAATCCACCAAGAAAATAGCACGTATAAAACACAACACCTAGGGTTAGGGATTGTGAGTCATACCCGCATCCATTGCGAAAGCCGCTTGGAGGAGAAGGTAGCTAGGAGGGAGGAGCACCCGATCCACCCAAAAACTCCGGGAGGGAGTGGACGGGGCAACTCCGGCGAGGAGGAGAGTCTCCGGCGATCTTGATAGGAGAGAGAGGCGCGTGGGGGGTGGACTGAACCGTTCCCCCCCCCCGCGGAATCGTCCTCAGCCCTTTCAAGATCAGCCCAGGCCAGATAATCCGGCCCTAGTTTGGGGCGGATAATCCGGCCGGGCCGGATTTTCTGGGTCGCCAGGGGGGCGGATTATCCGGTGTTCTGGAAAATTTCAGAACACCGTCAATCCCGCCTATCTTTAGTTGGTTATTTGCGTACCCATATGTGGTGCAATAAACTATCACCTCACATATAAGATGCATATTTACCAATAAGATGGGGCAACCTAGATCATCCGACCGAGAAACCTCAAACTCCAAGTTTTTACCAAACATGACAAATGAGCAAGATGGAAATGGCTTATAGATGAGTGTAGGCTTGGGTTTAGAAGACACAAACTCGTTAATGGTACATGATCACTCAAGTTTGCAAGATATGAGCAAATAAGGCCAAACTAGAGTGATTTCCCATAAGAACATGGAGTTGTCAAATAAAAAGCGATAAGATCCAAATAACTCCAACTCTTCACAAAGAAGAGTGTGGTGGCCTAGGCCACCATATATGAGTATTGTGGCATGGCACCGCGAAGATATATCTTGGGTCCAAGCCACTACTCATCATTGACGCTCACATATCAACATGATATTAAGAGAATGATTTCTTAATGTTGGCATTATGGGGGAGGGATAGCTCAATAATTTAAACCGCACTCCCCCTATTTCCATGCCCACATCTAAACCAAATAAAGTTTTGAGACAAAGGTGTGTTTGCAAGATGGTCAAGCTATACTCCTTGAATCAATGATATTTAGCTCATTCCTCAAATAAGTGAACCTTGCTTCATCAAGAGGCTTCGTGAATATATCGGCAAGTTGATCTTTGGTTGGAACATAGATAAGCTCAATATCACCACGGGCAACATGATCCCTAATGAAATGATTCCGGATCTCAATATGCTTCGTTCTTGAATGTTGCACCGGATTATAGGCAATCTTGATGGCACTTTCATTGTCACATAATAGAGGCACTTTGTCACAAATGACACCGTATTCCTTTAAAGTTTGCCTCATCCATAACAATTGAGTGCATCCACTTGCGGCGGCAACATATTCGGCTTCGGCGGTGGAGAGAGATATACAATTTTGCTTCTTAGAAGACCAACACACCAAGGACCTACCAAGGAATTGGCAAGCTCCGGAAGTTGATTTCCTATCATCCTTGTCACCCGCCCAATCCGCATCGGTATAACCATTGAGAATGAAACTTGAGCCTTTGGGGTACCAAATACCATATCTTGGGGTATCAACCAAATATCGAAAGATTCTTTTGAGAGCCATCATGTGGCTCTCCTTAGGAGAAGCTTGATACCTTGCACACACACCAACACTCAACACTATGTCCTGGTCTAGATGCACAAAGGTAAAGCAAGGATCCAATCATGGAGCGATATACCTTTTGATCCACCTCTTTACCATTGGGATCTAGAGCAAGATGACATTTGGTAACCATAGGAGTGGCCACACCTTTCATCTCGGTCATCTTGAACCTCTTGAGCATGTCTTGGAGATATTTTGCTTGGTTGATGAAGGTTCCTTCCCTCAATTGCTTGATCTCAAAACCAAGGAAGAACTTCATCTCTCCCATCATAGACATCTCAAACCTATCGGTCATAAGCTTTGAGAATTCATCATTGAAAGCTTTGTTAGTAGAGCCAAATATAATATCATCAACATATAATTGGCAAACGAAAAGCTCCCCATTGACCCTCTTAGTAAAAAGAGTGGGGTCGATTAGCCCAACATCAAACCCATGGTCTACCAACAATTCCTTAAGGTGCTCGTACCAAGCTCTAGGAGCTTGTTTGAGACCATAAAGTGCTTTATCAAGCTTGTAGACATGGTTAGGAAAGTTGAGATCCTCGAACCCCGGGGGTTGCTTAACATAAACCTCTTCATGCAAAGGACCATTAAGAAAAGCACTTTTCACATCCATTTGTTGTAACTTAAAGTTATGATGCGAAGCATAAGCAAGAAGGATACTGATGGACTCAAGGCGAGCCACGGGAGCATAGGTTTCTCCAAAGTCAATTCCCTCAACTTGAGAGAACCCTTGAGCCACCAATCTTGCCTTGTTCCTCACAACATTTCCAAACTCATCTTGCTTGTTCTTGAAAATCCATTTAGTGCCTATAACATTGCGGCACTCCTTTGGCTTATTTACTAAAGTCCACACTTTGTTGCGCTTGAAGTTGTTGAGTTCTTCATGCATAGCTTCCAACCAATCCGAATCTTCAAGGGCTTCAAATACTTTCTTGGGTTCCACTAAGGAGATATAAGCATGATGATGGCTAAAGTTCGCCAATTGCCTTCTTGTGGAAACCTTTGCCCTTACATCACCAAGAACCTTGTCATGAGTGTGTCCACGAAGTTCAAGGTCCTTTCTCTTCTTGTTAGACGACGGGCCTCGATCTCCTCTTTGGTCTTTCTAGGCCTTGGAGGTGTCACTTGATCAACTTGATCATTTGGGTCCCCGTCTTGACCTTGAACTTGAGCTTCCTCAATTGCTTGGGTTTGCTCAATCTCATGTGCTTGATCTTGAACAATATTCGGAGAAGGGCAAGAGTTGATAGGGTCCTCATTGGAGCCATTATGAATGCTTGGTTGATCTTGACCTTGATCTTGTCCTTGATCTTGCACAGAAGAGGGAGGGTCTTGTTCTTGTTCTTGGGTTGGTGCATCATTTGCTTCACTAGGTTGGGTTTGTTGATGTTGAGAAGATGAGGGCTCCACCGTGGTAGAGCATAGTTCTTCCCGAGACGCCACACCGTGTCCCTCAATGGGGCGGAAAAATCCCACACCCATTCTTACTATGGCATCTTGAGGTATTTCATCACCTGCACAAACATCAATTTGCCCCACTTGGGAGCCATCATTTTCTTCGAACTTCACACTACAAGATTCAATGATAATCCCGGAGGATACATCAAAGATTCTATAAGTGTGAGATTCGGCGTCGTAACCAACAAATATACCCTCCAAAGCTTTAGGAGCAAATTTAGACAAACGAACTCCTTTGATTTTGTAGAAACACTTACACCCGAACACCTTGAAGTATGAGATATTAGGCTTGTTCCCGGTGAGTATTTCATATGGAGTCTTGTTCAAGCCCTTGCGGAGATAGAGCCGGTTAGAGGAGTGGCAAGCGGTGGAGATGGCTTCCGCCCAAAAGTTATAGCGGGATTTATACTCCGCCATCATAGATCTTGCCATATCCATAAGAGTCCGATTCTTCCTCTCCGCAACACCATTTTATTGAGGGGTGTAAGCAGCGGAATATTGATGTCGAATCCCCTCATCACTAAGAAAATCATTGAGTGTATAGTTCTTGAACTCGGAGCCGTTGTCACTTCTTATTGCCATAATGAGGAGGTTGTGTTGGCGTTGCACCTCGGTAGCAAAGTCAATGAATATTTGTTGAGTCTCATCTTTCGTCTTGAGAAAGTAGACCCAAGTGTATCTTGAGTAATCATCAACAATCACCAAGCAATGTTTCTTCGCACCAAGACTTGCATGAGTAACGGGACCAAAGAGATCCACATGAAGGAGCTCCAAGATCCTCTTGGAAGAGATGATAGTCTTGCTTGGATGCGGAGAGTCATGCATTTTGCCTTCAACACAAGCCCTACAAACACGATCTTTGGCAAAAGACACATTTTCCATTAGTCCCACAATATGGTTCCCCTTGTGAAGACTTTGCAAAGTTCTCATGTTGACATGGGCTAGGCGGCGATGCCACAACCAACCCACGTCCGCCTTTCCGAATAGGCACATTGCACTTGTCGTGGTGGTCCCCGAAAAGTCCACCACATACAAGTTGTGTTCGCGATACCCAACGAAAGCGACTTTTAGAGTCTTGCTCCACAAGAGGACCACAATATCATTATCAATAAAGACGGCGAAACCCATCTTGCCAAGGACGGAAACGGAAAGCAAATTGTAACCAACGGTTTTGACAAGCATGACATCCACAAGAGTAATGTTGTGAGCAACCACAACCTTGCCAAAACCCAATACCTCGGATGTAGAATTATCGCCAAAGGAGACGGTGATATCATTTATGTTAGGCCTCAACTCCTTGACGAGGTTCTTGCCGCCGGTCATATGACTTGTACATCCACTATCAAGTACCCATTTTGAACCTCCAGCGGCATAGTCCTGCATGAGATCAATTCTTGGATTTAGGTACCCATTTATCAATGGGTCCTCTTTTGTTAGCAACAAGGGTCTTTGGGACCCAAATAGACCAAGCAACATAACCATCATATGGGCCAACATATTTAGCATAAACATCACCATAATAATATTTAAATAAAACATAGTGAGGGTTAGCATTTCCCGCATCATCATCATTAATGGTTTTGCCCTTAGGGGCTTCACCATTAGTGATATCTTTCTTCTTCTCTTGTGCGGGCTTGGCCTTTTGCTTGTTTGCCTTCTTTGCCTTGGCCCCATAACCAGGGCCCTCCTTCCCATTGTTTGATCTTTGCTTACTCAAAAGATCATCCAACGAAAGTTTACTTTGGGGAGAGGAGGCCTTAGCAAGTTCATCCTTCAACCTAGCATTTTCCTCAATAACATTTGCATGATCACATGAAGGAGTAGAGGAACTAGGTACATCATATGAAGCAAGCCTAATTTGAAGTTGCTCATACGACTTGGATAGGTGAGTGTATTCACTCTTCAAAGCTTTGTGAGCTTTGTCTAGTTCATCTAGATCCTTCACAAGTTTCTCATGATCAACCTCAAATTGGGCATTTTCCTTTTTAAGCACTTTAGACTTAGCCCTAGCAAGATCTCTAGCTTTTGTGAGCTTGTTAATTTTATCTTGAGGCTCTTCAAGAGTTTCTAGCCTCTCCTCAAGAGAAGCTATAGTTTCTTGACTCTCCTCAAGAGCATTTTTAAGAGCATGGATTTCGAGAGAGTCTTCTCTCTCTATTTGACCCTTTTTCTCAAGAATATCACTTTGTTGAGCTATACGAACCATGAGATTTGAAACATGCTTTTTAGTGTTACCTTGTAGGTTGAGAATGAAATCATCAAAATCTACCATTTCTTGTTTCACTTTTAGACTAGCTTCATCAACCCCTAGATCACTAGATATGTTAGGCATAGAGGGGTTAGGGGATGATACCTCGGAGGATTTAGCCATGAGGCAACTTTCTTCCTCCACATGAATGACCTCATTGGGGGATTCACTTGGTGATGAAGAGTTAGTGGAGAGGGAGGCAAGAGCGACCAATCCATTAGAGGTTGCATCTTCTTCATCATCAACATCATCATCTCCGGAGGTATACTCTTCTTGAGTTGATAGCACAATAGATGTGTCCAAGGAGGACCTTGCCATGAAGAAATGTGCATTCTTGATATGAGGATTCTCATTCGGAGAGTCAAAGAGAGATGAAGAGGGAATGTTGGTGGTGACGATGGCGGCCAATTCCTTTGAGCTTTCTTCATCTTCCTCACTACTAGAGCTTCCCACTTCATCGGAAGAATATTCTTCCCTTGTTACTAGCACAACTCTTGAGGGCCTCTTGCCCTTCTTGGTCTTGTTGTTGTAGAATTTCTTGTTGGGGGCTTTTGAATATTTGCCCTTTGTGTCTTTGCTCTTGTCCTTGGGAATGAGCCTCCCATTATGAAGCTCTCTATTCTCATAGGGGCATTCGGCAATGAAGTGGCGCTTGTCATCACAATTGTAGCAAGATCTTGTCTTTGGACCAAAGCTAGTGAACCCATTTTTGTTGTTTCTCTTGATGTTGTCTTCCTTGGCCTTGGAGGGATCAATCCAAAAGGACTTTGCATGGAAGGCCATGTGATCATGGTAGTGGCATTGCAAATCTTCCGGATAGGACATACTCCAAGATGCCCTATAAGATTCTTGAGGAATCACTTCTTCAACGTAGTTGACCGCCAAGGCTAGGTTCGAATCTTTTGTCATCCCAAGAGCTCGATTGCGAGAATCATGAGAGGTTTCCTCAAGCACCTTGAGAGCTTGCATCTCGTGCACGACTTGTTGAGACGTGAGAGAAAAATAGCATTCCCTCCCCACAAGAGTCTTGACATCAATGGGTACAAATGGCATCATGCATTCAATGTACTTCTCCTTGATCCAAGAGTCATTGATGTGGGTGGCACCAATAAGCCGGAAGGCATCGGCAACGGTGAGAAGTCTTCCATACATGACTTCATGATCTTCATCCGGTAGCCTCATGAACCCTTCGGCTTTATTCTTAAGAGCATTATACTTGTTCCTTCTTGTGCTCTCACTTCCAATGCAACTAGCGGCCAAACCATCCCAAGATTCCTTGGCGGTGGTGTAGTTCCGAACACGATGCAAGTCCTTTGTCCCCACACTAGTTTGAATCATGTGCAAGGCGGTGTTGTTGAGTTGACTATCAACCGCTTCTCTTCTAGTCAACTTGTCGGGGTTGAATGGCTTGAAGCCTTCCAAGATGATTCTCCAAAGTTCATTGGAGGCACTGCAAACATGAGAGCGGAACTCAAATTGCCAAGTATCGAAATTATCAATAGAAAACTTAGGTGGGTTGCCCCGAATGTTCAAATGGGGATGGGGAACCGGTATATCGGGAGATCGAAAAGGTGGAGGTACTCGATTGTAGCTCTCACCCCCACTAGTTCCCCTAGGAGATGCAATGGGAGATTTGATAGTGTTTAAGTTATCACCTTCCACGGGTTTGGTAGATGAGGGTAAGTCCGAAGCATCTCCCTCATCTAACGCACTCGTGTCCTTTACCTCTACACTAGGAGCCTTGGGAAGGGCCGGAGCCAAAAGCTCGGCAATCATCTTTTTCATGCTTTCCATTTGGGCTTCCATGGAGGACTTCAACGAATTGAAGTCTTCCATGGAGACCGTCTTGGCGGCCCCTTCCGAGGACTCCTCGTTCGGCATACTCTTAGGCGGTTAAGCCCGAAATAAGAGCCGAGGCTCTGATACCAATTGAAAGGATCGTATGCCGCACCTAGAGGGGGGGTGAATAGGTGCTAACCAATTTTTAGTTCTTTTTCAATTTAGGCTTGACACAAAGGTAAATTCTCTAGATATGCAACTAAGTGAATTTACCTATATGACAAGGTTATCAACTAAGCAAGATATAGCTACGCAATATATAGGCGATAGAATGGGATAGAGGTAACCGAGAGTGGAACACGCGATGACACGGAGATGATTCTCGTAGTTCCCTTCCTTTGCAAGAAGGTACGTCTACGTTTGGAGGAGTGTGGTTGCTACGCAAGCCAAACCAACAGCCACGAAGGCTTCACTCAGATCTCCTGTGAGCAATGCCACGAAGGCCTAGCCCACTTCCACTAAGGGATTTCCTCGAGGCGGAAACCGGGCCATTACAAGGTTCTTGGGGCACACATCCACAACCGAATTGGAGGCTCCCAAATCTGTAACAATACAACAATCAACAACAACACATCAACAACAAATCAACTAGGGAACCAAATAGGAACACTAGCATGAGATCCCTCAAACAAATGAGGGGGAAATGAAAAACGCTTCGGTGAGGATGTAGATCGGTGGCTTCTCCTTCGAATCTCCAAAGATCAAGAGATTTGGTTGGGGGAGGAAGAAGATCTTGCAAATCTTGTGTTTTCTTGAGGTGGCTCTAATGGAGGTGAAGCTTGGCAGATTTCTTGTGCAATGATTGAGCAAAGGGGTAAGGAAGAAGAAGAGGGGTATAAATACCCCTCCCCAAAATCTAGCCGTTGAGCATTTCGGGGGGCCGGATAATCCGCCCTAAGTAAGGGCCGGATAATCCCCCCCCCGGATAGTCCGGCCTCCAGGTACAAAACCATGACAATGTCCGGGCAAATGTCCGGCCCCTAGTCAGAGAAGCAATTCTTCAGGTCCTTAGCCATTTTCGAGGGGGCCGGATATTCTTGAAATATCCGGCCCTGGTACAAAACCGGGACAATATCCGGGCAAATGTCCGACCCCTATACTGAGCTGCATCTCCTCAAGTCCTTAGCCGAAATTCTGGGGGCCGGATATTTTGGAAATATCCGGCCCGGATTATCCGGCCTGATGAACATTTTTGCAAATACTTTTTGACAACACTGACCACATCCAACACACATACAAATGTATCTATGTAATCCCTGTACCACTTAAACAACCATTAGTGTATCACATACATTGACATCAAACACACAAAACATAATATGAGAGATGTTCTTTCAGTTGGGCGCTGGCTGGGGAGAGAGGAGGGTGAGTGGAAGCGATTAGGAGCGATCGTAGGCTGATACCATGGAAGTTTTGGGAGAATAGACCATGAATTAGGCTTTTCATTGCATGTTAATATATAGACAAACATTACAATCCTAACCATAAATGAGAGATCACAATAATATCGATTCTCCTCAATTTAGAGGATTAGGAGATATGGCGTGACATATTGGTAGTCTAACAGAACCAAACACCCCTTAAATTACCTAGTCGCTTTTCTATGGCCCATGTTGATTACCGAGAAATATCTTATGGCAAAATCATCATGACTATTAGTTTTCTTGGTTCTATGTACATAATGTTGTCCTTTTGCTTTATTATTTTCCGGAAACGCACATACACTAATGTTATGACATCACAAAGCCAGGGAAGATGTAACATTATGTTGTCCTAGCATGTAATTCTACAAAATTACACTTCCTAAAAATTAAATTGCAGAAATAGAAGAAAAGCGTTGAAGGGATCGTAGGATGTAGCCGTGGAATCGAGGTTTGGATAGTTGACGCCATCTTATGTCCTTGGTTGGACATGTTTTATACACAAAAGTCCCAAGGTTACGAAAACCTCGGCCACAAAGGTCAACTTATGTCTCCTTGAGCCAGGACACCAAATCCATGCTAATTCAAACACTACCTCTACGTTGGAAGTGAGGCAAAACAAACTCACATTTTTTCTCTCTCCTCTCCTAAAGATTTTCTTTTGTTGAGATACTATAAAGGTGTTGTAGGGAGTCAAAATTTAAGTACTGTACCCACTGTTGGACAAGGTGATGCCTAGGCAATGCTTAAACACACTTAGGCAGTACGCGATGGACAAACATCTCGTCTAGGGCATAAGAGGAAGTCTAGGTAGAGCAACCAACAAATTGTCCTCCACGATAAGAAATCATATCATATTTAATTAATGAGCTAGACGGATATTATTCTAAAGTTAGTTGCTAGAAATTTAAACATTTACATGCTCTAAATTAATATGTATTTACATATAATAATCCATATACACACTTAATGGTATAAATTATGCTCGCCTAGGCAGCACCTAGGGCGCTAAAGCATCGCCTAACCACTAGGCGAATGCCAACTGCTCCATTTACGCCTAGCGCTTTTTCCAACCTTATGTACCGGACAATCTCTTTCGAAGGTTCCAAGAATTTTAGTTTTGAGGCCAAGTGTAGGAATTGGTTTTAAGGAGTTTTGTTGAAGTAGGTTTTAGCCATTTTTAGGGACTGACGGTTTCCTCCCTTGTGGCCCAGTAGTGGTCTGGCCATACAAGATCTTGTTGTGCATTGGCCCGGTGTTCCCATCTCACGTGTCAAGATCCCTAAAAAATTCTCACCTGGTATCTTCTCCAGGTAGCCGCTTTACACCGACTTGGTTGGCGCTTGCAGAGAGCTGCACACCCAAGTGACCAGGTCGGGTTGGCTCGGCCGTGGCCCATTGATCAGGTACGATTCTTTTATTTTTTATTTTTATTTTTCTATTTTTGGTTAATATTTTCCGTTTTTTAAAAACTAACATTTTTCAGATTCACAAGTTTTTTAAAATATGAACATTTCTAAATTTGAACAAAATTTTAAAAATATAAACAGTAATATACTTTAAATAATGTTCAAAATGATTTTTTATAATTTTAAAATTTTATAAAATCGAATTTTTAAATTTAAACAAATTTAGAATTATGTATTATTTTCGAATTTAAATATTTTTAAAATTTTAACATTTCTAAAGTTAAACATTTTCAAAAAATATAATTTTTCATGTTTAAACATTTTAAAAATATCTAAAATTTGAAACCTTAGCATTTTTCGAATCTTACAAAAAGAAAAGAAAAGAATCAGAAAAAAACAAAGAAACAGAAAAATGCAAAAGCCTAGCGCCTAACCAGGCCGGCCCACGCCGCGCGCGGGTGTATGTTGGCACATGGGATTCTCCTCTTCCCCAGGCTTCGTCGCTGCAGCCTGTAGACTTTGTAGTAGATGAGTAGGATGTTCTCCAGGTTTCCGGCCATGGACGGCCTGTCGGCTGTCTGACTCGCAGATCGCGTCGGCCACTTCGCGGGAGCATGGAGACGAGCGCCGTCCGCGAAACCAAAGGACACAGGTCTGCATTTCAATTCCGCCCCTGCTCGGTTTCATTCCCAATATTTTGGATTCATTTGGTGGTGTTGAGAACTGTTCTACATTCGAACCAGAGAGTGTTTTTTGTGTTTTCGACTTGAAGATGAAAGGAACGCTAGGCGTGCTGATGGGTAATTTCTCAAAGAAAGGTCGGGCCTCCCGGCAGACAGCTTATGTTGTCATGCCTCCCATTTTTGGGGAATTTTCTTAATGATATTTAATTGAGGTTACCAACGCAATTTGTAACCTGTGGTATGCGGGGAATTAAATTTATGAGCATGTCCACCTCCAGGTGCCCGATGAATAGTATCTCGCCTTGAAGTTCTGGGAGGATACAAGGGCCATATGAAAACTGTGGGGAGCTGCAGCACAGAACAAGTCATGATATAGAGGCTAGAAGTTGATGGTCATTCGACAAGTATTTATGGCCGGAGGGAATAGTTAAATCCAATTCGCTTTAGCATCTTATAATGATGAAATGGAGGATGGGGCAAACTTTGGCCCCAGCCAAACTCATTATTAATCCACTATGGCAGCGAAATCACATGTTATCCGCAATAGTGTGAGATGCTTGTATCGATGACAAATTGCCAATGCCAGGTGGTTTCAATTATCGTTCCATTATCATTCTTATCTAACTAGACAGAGGCTTCTACTGATCATATTCTGAAACAAGCAGTAACGGATAGTATGGTGAAAAATGATGTCTTCACCTGACGAGAGAAACATTAATGATAAAACTTTTTTGTTCAGTTATGTGCCTTCTTTTGTCGAGATTGCAGAGTTATTGATAGTTTGTTCAGGAACAATTTATACAAACTCCTGCAGCCTATTTATTCTTTGGCAAGCTTTACAGCATTACAAAGTTAGCTATACTTCTTCAAAAACAGCAAGGTTACAAGATTATTCAGCCTATATGCTAATGAAAGGCAGATGCCTCCTTAGCTTCCGTTGCCTATGTTGCACTTTTCCACTGGCTCCCTCACTTATCACCTCATCAATAAGATCCTTAAAGATGGATCTTTCAATATCCAAAACAATCTCTAGTAGCTCACTGTCAAAAGTCTTCCATTCTTTCATTCCAGATGATGCATCCGCAGCTAGCAAGCTCCCATCTTCTTCCTCCTCAGAGCATCTTATCATGGAGGCCGTGGACAGCAGACCATCGATCTCTGCACACAAGTCCTTAAAAATTTGCCACCCACTTAACTTCTTGGTTGGAAGAAACTGTGCTGATCGACTCGTTTGGTTGATATCCATTTTCTTGGTGATGAGTTCATTTGCAAGGTCGAAAATGAACATACGGTGAAGCTTTCCGGTGTCTGGCTTTGCTTGCTCAAGGATAAGGAAAAGCTCTGGATGAATTGAGTAACTGGCTGCCCACAGCTGACGGGGCATAGTCTTCAAACTTAGTTCGTTGTGCAGGAGACCCGATGCATAAATTATATCATATATGTACTGGTGATCCTTGTTGGGAGTAACTGATGACACAATTTTATTAGTCTTCAGAGTTTCATCACTCAAAAATTGTAGGAGCTCAAGCTTTTGGATGAGAGCTTTCATGTTTTCTGGCTTTATCTGCTTGTCCTCACTGCTTGTCTTCGACGATGGTGTGTCAGGGAGGCTTGTTAAATTCAAACACTCATCTGAAGTATGTGTCTCACCATCTGAAGAAGTGAAGAAATAAGGATCCAAGTTAGGGCCATCTAGTTCAGCTTTAAGAAAGCAACGTAGGTATATGTGTGAGCATATCCTGTGAAAATAAGCTATAAGTTCTTATATACTATCTATTTTTCTTGTTGCAAATTTCATGCAAATGAAAATCACATGTTGGTGTTGTCGAAACATTCTAATTAAACCTTCCAAAAAAGGATCCAAGTTAGGGCCATATAGGGCATTGTATATATCCTTTTCTGTATCTCACAAACATGGTTGAGTTGGTTCTTGATTTTTTTTGCATGCATAACACCTTAGCTATAGCTGAGAATTTCTACAAAGTACAAACTTCTAAGTGTGATTTAATTATTCGACATAATTTTCAAATATCATATATATACCAAAACTTAGCCTATTTTCACATAATATGTGCCCGTATCTCGCAGGCTCATCCACATAAGTAGCATCCACAATAAATAAAAACATGTACCATGTTCGAGCATAGAATGTGCAACATGTTTGGGACTTCATAAAGATGTTAGTAGCAGGCATGGGCAACAACTGTAGGCTCATGTACTCTTGAATTATTTGGCACAAGCAAACACTAGGATGTGTCTCTGCAACTGTCAAATTACTGTGATCCTTCCCAGCTCAAGGACCACAATATCTTGGTCGCATTGATTCCTGGTTGCCTGTCACTATGATTGGGAGATGTGCTTACAGCTAAGTATGTTTGCCCTATAAGGCTATAACTAGCAGCATGGGCTTCCTGAGTTGATGGAAACCAAACAAGTACAACTAACAAACAGTTGCAAATGTATGTGGAAGAATGTTCGTCAGCTCAAGTGCTTACCTTTGAAGGAATCTGAGATCCTCCTCAGTGAAGGGGAAGACCCGTCATGATATAACGAGACATCAAGAACTGATACAGGACTCTTGATGTTCTCAAGTGGATGGATCTTCTTCTTGTTCCTAGACTGAACTGTAGAAGTTTTCTGGAAAAAAGGTTACCACTCAGTTATTAGTGAAGTAGCATTTAAATGAAAGAATGAATGATAGGTTCTTCACAGGTTCTAATATATTTAATCTGTACCTCATGATTCAGTGCTGAAGTTGAATTGCTTTGACGGAGAAATGATGATTTGGGATCCATTGTATTTGGATAACCAATTACACCAAGATCAACCTGCTTTGCCAACCTGATTTTGCTTTCAGGAATCCGCAACACCTCATCGTCACTGCAGATATTTTTTGCTGGTACAAGCTTTGATCTTTGTCTGCCCCTTGGGGACACTGCTTCATTGGATTTCTTGCTTGGAGACACTAGAGGAACCGGGCGAGGCATCCTTTCAAGGTCAGCCTTCTTCAGCACCACCGTGGGGCTCAATGAACTGGAATGCCTCGGTGAGATTGTGCCTTTTATAGGTTCCTTGCCCCTGGAATGCAGGCTGTCGTTACCAGAATGGATCTTCTTCCTGTCCATGTTCCCACTTTTTCTGGTAAAAGATGGCTCCTCGTGCTGCAGTTTACCAAAGCCTTTTGGCTCGGAAGGGGGAGTATCAAGTTTTGTGATGCCTCTTGCTGGCTTCATGATCACAATGGGTGACTGAAAATTTTCAGAATTAGCGGCCAGTTCAGCTTCTGCTTTGTGAATGGGCAAGGAGACGCCATCAGTTTCACTCTGGCATGGGGTGTCCTCTGCGTGCAATGCACCCAGTATCCTTAGAGCCCTCAAATCCTTATTGCATTCAGACAGGTTAAGATCTCTGAGCCTTGTTTGTATGTTGGCATAGAAGGATGCACTCGGTGGCTTCTCTTCAGCATTATAGCCTGTTGCACCTCTCTCCTGCAGCTTCCAAGGGGCAGCTTTAGGGAGAGTTCTTGAAGAATGCTTGGTTTTCAGTACTGGAGACTGTTTCTTCAGCTGAGATACAGTGGGATCTGGGGACACCATCCTGTGGGATTGTGAGTGACCATCATTTTGTGCGTCATGGACTATTCTTGGTGACCTTGCAGGCTCGTAGGCACGAGGAGTTTCTTCCAAACCCATGAGCTTGGCAACGACGCTGCTAGCCCTCCGATGGCTCGGCGAATCTTGGGGCTTCAAAGCATCAATGAGATTGTCATCGGTTCTTGTGTAAGCAACATTCTTCGGACGTGAACTTGGATTAATATACTCTTTCCTACTGTCCAAGGACAGCCTAGGGAGCTCCCGAGACCTTGCTGAAGGCTTCTTTCTGCCCTGAGCTTCAACTGACCGCAGGAGTTGCCGATCATCACATGAGAAGCGTGACGGTCTGCTGGATTCGCGGCCATAGGCTGGAACCGAGGTACTCCTATCTACCCCAATCACATAAGTTCCATTTTTTAATTTGGAGATCAGCAATGGCCTTGGCGAATCTTTGTGCAACTCATTTGTCACCTCCTTCGCCGAGGTCCTTACAGTCAGGTCATGGGAGTCCTGGCTCTCGGAGCCCTGCATGGTGTCTCCAGAACCGGTTTTCGCGCTTCTGGGTCCAGCCTCTATCTTCAGTAACTTCAAGCTTGGTGAGTTCCTTGTTGGCCTCTCAACAGAGGGCTCCTCACTGATGTCGAGGAGCTCCTGTTTTACTGGTTTATTGCTATCCCGGGATGAGAGCGAAGAGCATGCTGAGGAAGAAGAGGATGCTTTTGATGATTCCACTGAAAGATAACTGTTATCAGTCATACTTTTGCTGAAGGTTTTGTCCTGCATATGTATTTAATATCATGTTAAAACTAGTTTGCTTTCAGCAGCCAAACTGCATACTAAAAATGTATGCATGAGTCACCTCCTTCCTGGAGAAAGAAGCTAGCTTTAGTTCTATGTCATGGTACAATTAGCAAATTACCAGAGTGATATCTGAAGTAGATGACTTTTGCACCGAGTCGTTGCCACTGCTTCGTAGATGATCGTGGCCTAGACAAAGAAACGAGAGAGTAAAAGTTATTGTAAAATTATTTTGGGGTGTAAAAAAAGACCAAAAACGCACTGGCAATGATCTGATTTTGTTGAGACACAAAAGTAGAATGTCACCTAAAAATTTACTGATACTGCCCTGTTACTTTTTGTGATGAAATTTTGACACGGATGCAGTATGCATCTTTGACCATTAGTTTTTGTAAGCACATGTTAATAGGATATACTTTTCGTTACAAATGAAAGCGTACTATTTTAACCTTATATGAATTAGTAGTCAAAGTTTGATCGCATGATTTCTCCACTCCCTACGTCCCATAATATAAGATGTTATTACAACCAATATACAAGTATAATGACTTATGCAAATGTTTGGTACTAGTATTATTTGCTTCTGCATAAACGGTACATCACTGTGGGGCTTCATGTAAAAATATTTCTAGAAAGTCATCTACTCCTTACCTTTCTAATAATGCATATATTATTTGCTTCTACTTTATATCATTCCGGCCTTCAGCTTTTATGCTATGCTATTTGGCTTCCTTGTGACAGTTTATTGATCTGTTGATCATGTAACTCCCAAGAATGGTACTACATCTTTGATCCCATTTTACTATAGCATCTGCTACCTGCTAATACTGCTCAGAATTCCATTGGCGCAGTTCTGTTAGTCCCGGAGTCCTAACAGCCTGTTCGACTTTAACAGGAGCATCCATCTTTTGGAGTCGAGAAGAAACACCAGGAGAAGCAGAATTGCAAAGAGCAATGCGTACCTGGACCTGGAGGCGCCGTGCCCCGGGCTCCCCGACAGCCACCGCGTCGTCTCGCCGTGAGAAGGCCATGGCGGCGGTCGAAGATCTGGAACACACCGGCCATGCACCCCATCCTCTGGTTGAACTCCGTCGCCTCCTGGGGTACAGTCCGCAGCATTCTCGCTGGCATTACCGAACCCTGACAGTACAGGAATTAAAGGGAAGCTCCGGTTTAAGGCATCACCACCACCACCACCTCGAACTTGGACGACAGAACCGTGAGCACGTCGGAATGGCAAGAACTCTGAAACACTAGGAGCGAGTTACGTAGGTGATGATCACCGCAGAGCTTGCTTTTTTTTTCAGTTGTGCTCTGTACTTGCGTGGGCTGTGGCTGGATGGATCGAGTTCCAGAGGAATGTTTGCTGGTGGTGGTTTTATGTATCGTGAAGAGAGAGGGGAGGGAGAGAGGCCATGTGGGGGCGGATCATTGTGGGCATGGGCATGTGATGCATGTCAGCGTCAGGCATCCGTCGATCCATATGTCCTTCCGGCCGTCAGATTCAGCATGTATCCGTCTGGACGCACGTTCCTGCCCCATCTATGGAGGCAGTTCGAACATTTGACTTTTTTGGATTCGAAGCATTTTTCAAAGGATTCTGTAAGAGAAACTCTTTCATGTAGACTCCTTAGATTGTACTAGTAGGAATTATATGAAGGAATTCTAGGAGTCTGGTTAAAGGGATTTCCCTTTCTGAGAACTTCTATATGTTGGTTGTTTTGGCTTGTGACGTTTTATTGGATAAGTTTTTGTTTAGCATGTCTGTGTTAGCGCCACAAATATATTTGTTGTAACAACCTTGTCACGTGTGGGAGATATATTAGGATAGATTGATAAGGACTCTGTAACCGATCTGATCTGATGTATAAAGATCAGATCGTTGCCTAGCTTCTCCCTCACGTGACTAACAACCATGTATCAGATCTTGCCGATGTTGGCCTATATAAACACGTACCCGAGCCCGAGACAAAGGGCATCGTTCCACCCAAAACTATTGAGGAAATCTCACATGGTATCAGAGCCACTCTTCCACAAAACCAATCTATGAGCCTTCCATCCTCATCCATCACCATGGCCAACCCTCTCGCCAAGCCGGGGAACGGCCGAGAAACTCACGAGGGACAACTTCCTTCTATGGGAGACACAAGCACTCCCGGCGATCCGCGGTGCTCGCCTGATGGGATACCTAGATGGAACCACCAAAGCACCGCCGGCCACCCTCTCCGTCAACAAGGATGGCGAGAAGAGCGAGGTGGCCAATCCCGCCTATGAAGCGTGGATGCAGACGGATCAGAACGTCCTCTCCTACCTGGTGAACTCTCTGTCCAGGGAGATCATGCTGTCCGTGATCGGCATGAAGACGTCGTCTCGCCGTGTGGACTGCAATCAGATCCATGTTCGCCACCCAGTCAAGGACCCGCATCGCCAACCTCCGGGTCAAGCTCGCCAACACCAAGAAGGAAGGGAAAACCACCTCCCAATACTTCGCCCAGATGAAGGCAATTGCTGATGAGCTAGCAGCTGCGGGGCGGAGGATAGAGGAGGACGAGCTGGTTGAGTATCTGCTCGCTGGTCTCGATGATTCCTATAATCCGCTCTTTGCAGCCATTGGAGCCAACCCCGACATCAAGCTAACCGTGGGAGAGCTGTACTCCCAGGTGACCTCCTACGACAACCACATGGAGATGCTCGGTGTCCCCACTCACGGGGGCTCTGCCAACGCTGTCGCGCGAGGACGCGGTGGACCACGCCGAGGTGGCCAAGGAGCGCCTCGTGGACGTGGTGGAGGAGGCCGCGGCTATGGCCGTGGTCGAGGCTGTCATCAAGGAGGCGGCAATGGCGGACGCCGCGGTGGCGGCGGTGGACGTCATCAAGGCAGTGGAGGCGGCAACGACCGCGAACTCATCGTCTGCCAAATCTGCGGCAAGGCAGGCCATCCTGCCTGGAAATGCTGGCACCGTTACTCTGATGATGAAGAAGAAGATCAGGAGAAGGGCGTCAACACCGCCTACGGTGTCGACACGAACTGGTACTCCGACACCGGCGCCACCGACCACATCACCGGGGAGCTTGACAAGCTCACCATGAAGGAGAAGTACAACGGCCACGACAAGATTCAAGCGGCCAATGGAACAGGTATGAACATCAGTCATGTTGGTCATGCATTTGTTGAATCCCCATAAAAAAAATCCATCTACATAATGTTCTTCATATTCCATGTGCTTCTAAAAATCTCGTTTCTGTCCATCGCTTTACTTTGGATAACGGTGTCTTTGTTGAATTTCATCCATGGTTCTTCTATGTCAAGGATCAGGTCACGAAGAAAATTCTGCTTAAGGGCCGATGCATTCGAGGTCTCTATCCACTGGTGTCATCATCATCAAGCATGAATAAACAAGCTCTTAGCGCCACCAAGCCTTCAGCTACCCGGTGGCATGATCGTTTAGGACATCCTTCGTTCAAAGTCGTTCAAAAGATTCTTAGGAAATATGATCTTCCTTTTTCTAGCAATTCTAGTATTGAGTCGGTTTGTGATTCATGTCAACGAGCAAAAAGTCATCAACTACCTTACACAAGGTCCACTAGTGTGTCAACCTCCCCTCTAGAACTTGTATTCTCAGATGTTTGGGGACCTGCACCATCCTCTCGTCGGACGGTTTTCATACTATGTAAGCTTTATAGATGACTTTAGTAAATTTTCATGGATATTTCTTCTCAAGAAAAAATCAGAAGTATTTCAAATTTTCAAGAATTTCCAGAATCTTGTTGAACGCCAATTCGGTAAAAAGATCATTGCCATACAAACTGACGGGGTGGTGAATATGAAAAACTAACCCCCTTCTTTCAAAGCATTGGCATTTCTCATCATCTTTCATGTCCTCATACCCACCAACAAAATGGTTCCACAGAACGGAAACATCGTCACATTGTAGAAGTTGGGCTTGCTCTTCTTGCCAATGCATCCATGCCTTTAAAATTTTGGGATGAAGCCTTTTCTACCGCCACTCATCTCATTAATATGCTCCCCTCCAAAGTCATAAATGATGAAACACCTATGGAACGTCTACTTCACCAAAAACCTGACTATACATCTCTTCGTGTTTTTGGTTGTGCCTGTTGGCCAAACCTTCGACCCTATAACCAACGCAAGTTAGCCTTCCGATCCAAGCAATGTGTATTTCTTGGATATAGCGACATGCACAAAGGTGTGAAGTGTTTAGACGTCGCCTCTGGCCGAGTATATATCTCCCGAGACGTTGTATTTGATGAGACCGTTTTCCCATTCTCCAAACTTCATCCCAACGCTGGAGCTCTCCTTCGCCAAGCAATTCTTCTACTTCCAGAATCTCTTCAAAACTCATCGAAACAACCTTTTGGGGAGCAACAATGTACTGATCTAACACCTGATGTTTCACCATTTTTTGTTCCTATAGTATCTCCGCAGGTACACCAACAGGATGCAGGAGAAAATTTGGAGCAAAACGGCTCAGATTCGAGCTCAAACGGTGCTAATAGCGACCTGGGGGAAAACGACAGCTCGGGCACTGATCTCGATGCTGATTCGTCAGAGATCTTCGAAGAATCTGCCCCGGGATCAGCTCTTGCGTCGCGATCTGCGCGTCAGCCAGGCAATCCGCCTCGATCCCGCGCAAGCGAACCCGCGCCGTCCACGTCGGTGCCTTCTGGGGCGTTTCAAGGGGCAACTCCCGTGCGTGTCTACACGCGTCGTGCTCCTGCTCCACCACATGGGCCCACGGGGCCCACTTCAGCATCCGGTCGACCCAGTGGCACAGCTCATATGGAGGGCGGGCCAATCAGCGGCTCTCCCGCTCGTGCCAGGCCAATCATTGGCACATCACGTCGCCAGGAGGGGCACGGGCCTCCACCCGGATTCCCTGCACCGGCGCAGCAGCAGCAGGGGGAGCTGGGATCCTCTGCGAATAATGCTCCTGCAGCTGAGCCTGTGTACCGCACCAGACAACAAACTGGAAAGCGCAAGCCGACGGTACAGTTCGCTACGGTCTTTCTTGCATTTCTGAAGAACCTGCTACATTACAAATTGCACTAGCTGACAAAAATTGGAAAAATGCTATGGATGATGAATATCATGCACTTGTAGACAATAAAACTTGGCATCTAGTACCACATAAGCAGGGCATAAATCTTATAGATTGTAAATGGGTATATAGGGTCAAAAGAAATGCTGATGGAACAATAGATAGATATAAGGCTAGATTAGTAGCTAAAGGTTTTAAACAACGATATGGCTTAGATTATGAGGACACTTTTAGCCCTGTTGTTAAAGCTGATACCATTAGACTTGTTCTAGCTATTTCAGTGTCAAGAGGATGGAGTCTCAGGCAATTGGATGTAAAGAACGCGTTTCTTCACGGTGTTCTGGAAGAGGAAGTGTATATGAAGCAGCCACCAGGCTATGAAAATCCCCATGCACCATCTTATGTGTGCAAACTTGACAAATCTCTGTATGGTCTCAAGCAAGCTCCAAGAACATGGTTTGCCAAGCTAAGTTCAAAGTTGCAAGAGCTTGGCTTTCTAGCATCTAAGGCTGACACATCATTATTCATTTACAATAAGTTAGGTATCACCATCTTTGTGCTAGTATATGTTGATGACATTATTGTCACAAGCTCCTCAAACAAAGCAATTGCTTCACTTCTCAAGGATTTGAGTTCAGCTTTTGCACTCAAAGATTTAGGTGATCTACATTATTTTCTTGGCATTGAAGTTAGAAAATTAAATGATGGTATTGTACTAACCCAAGAAAAGTATGCATCTGATTTGTTGACTAGAGTGGGAATGAAGGATGCTAAGATAGCAGCCACGCCTCTTTCATCATCAGAAAAATTGTCAGCCTTTGAAGGTGATGCGCTTGGATCGGATGATGGCACAAGGTACAGAAGCATAGTTGGAGGACTCCAGTACCTAACTCTTACCCGGCCAGATATTGCATTTTCAGTCAACAAGGTATGCCAGTATTTACATGCACCAACCACTGTTCATTGGACAGCTGTGAAAAGAATACTGAGATACATCAAAGGGACAACAAGTCTTGGTTTGACATTTAGAAAGTCTCCTTCTACATTAGTAAGTGCTTTCTCAGATGCTGATTGGGCAGGATGTGTAGATGACAGAAGATCTACAGGTGGTTTTGCTGTTTATTTTGGTCCTAACTTAATCTATTGGAGTGCAAGAAAACAGGCCACAGTTTCAAGGTCAAGTACAGAAGCAGAGTATAAAGCTTTGGCAAATGCTACAGCTGAAGTAATTTGGATTGAGTCTCTACTTGGAGAACTGGGTGTTCAAAGGAAACGAGTACCTTGTTTATGGTGTGATAATATGGGAGCAACTTATCTTTCTGCTAATCCTGTTTTTCATGCAAGGACAAAGCACATTGAAATTGACTTCCATTTTGTAAGGGAGAGAGTAGCAAACAAATTGCTTGAGATCAGATTTATTCCTTCGAGGGATCAGGTGGCAGACGGTTTTACAAAGGCCTTACCAATACGGCAACTTGAAGAATTCAAGCACAATCTCAACCTTAAAAAAGGTTGTGATTGAGGAGGGGTGTTAGCGCCACAAATATATTTGTTGTAACAACCTTGTCACGTGTGGGAGATATATTAGGATAGATTGATAAGGACTCTGTAACCGATCTGATCTGATGTATAAAGATCAGATCGTTGCCTAGCTTCTCCCTCACGTGACTAACAACCATATATCAGATCTTGCCGATGTTGGCCTATATAAACACGTACCCGAGCCCGAGACAAAGGGCATCGTTCCACCCAAAACTATTGAGGAAATCTCACGGTCTGTAGGGCTAAGGCGGGTGTTGAAGAAGAGCCTAGAAGGCGCGAAGCCATGTGGAAGGAGGCGTGCACATCAGCCTGCACGTGCATTTGGGAGCCAGAGGTTGGAGAAGCCAAGAGAAAGAAGAGAAATAGGGTTTTTTGCAAGGACGTGGCTAGCGAGCCTCCGGGGGCTCGTTGGTGTAAACCAGCCCTCGACCCCAAAAGGGAAAGTTTTTCCCGATCGAATCCCGCACGACCGAAAAGGAAATTTTAGCCAGCACGGGAATCACGCTACCCTTTTAGCCTTCAGGAAACCGAGCCCACCTTTTTTTTTGCGAAACAACCAAGCCCACCTTTACCTGGTGCGCATCCTCCGCCTCTCTGTCTCTCTTCTCCCCTCCTCGAGATCTTCTGCTGCAAGTAATACGCACAAAAGGTCCCCTCCCCCTCCCTCCTCCCTCCTCCAGATATGCATGGATCCAAGCATATGAATCAAGGGGGCAACTCCTTCCAGACAAGAAAGAAACGACCCTCGGTAAATCCCCTTTGTTCTGCATGTCACAACCTTTCCAGCACCTAACTTCATGAGAAATCCCCTCTAGGTTAACAAAAACAGTACTTATGTTGTAGATTGTTCCTTACCTGAACTAGATCTGGGCAAGACATAAGTTGCATCCTCACAGATACAAATATAGTGCAGTTTATTCAGACATAAAAGTGGGTTTCACAGAGAATCCTGGAGGGAGTACCAGTTGTCTATGCATCAACACTCAACAGTACACTAGTAACAAAATACCAAAAAAACGATGCATCTTTTCTTGAGCCGAGTACACTAGTAGATGCAGATAGGGTATCCCATAGTTTCTGTTTGCTTTGTACATTAGTGGTGTCTAGTGGATGTTGGGGAGGCATGGACACAACTTTCCTTCCATGACAATGCTACCACCGTCGCGAACCGAATGTCTGAAAACAAGGGAAAAGAAATGGGACCATGTAAGAAAAGGCATGGGTTGTGCCATGAAAAATGCACAAGTTACTTTGCAGTTATATTGCATCACCATGGATTGCGAAAAAATGCAAAATCTAATGCTATTTATCATATCACAGATGTCAGATTTGGATCTGAACGTTCCCCTTACTGAAGATGATGATGTCGATGACATGGAACCGCAGTATTGCACTCAAGCTGTCACATCAGAGTTGGTCGGCAAATCTACAGACCAACTGTTCTATCTGCCCATAGCAGCAACTTAGTTTGAATTAACGGATGACAGATGCATACAATGAAAAACAAAACATCCTAGGTGTAACTTATCATGATATAGCAGACGCAATCAAACAGAAAATGCAGTTGAAAAAGAAGAGGTAATATAAACTCCAGGCTCTCAGGTTTCCAACTTCCTAAAGTAGTTCAGTGATATGGTTTGCACGACAAAAATTAAAATGGTACTAGACTTCAACTTAGGCTAACCATAAGACAATTTAGGCTTTAGTGAAAACAACTAAAGAAGGAAACTTAGGCTATAGTGAAAACAACTTGGGCTAATCTTTGCTGCAACTTAGGCTACAGGAAAAAGACAACTTAGGAGTTAGGATGGAAGGACAAAAACATAGAAGATTATCTTACTGTTAGAATATGCAGGACCAGAGACCATCAACACCAATGGTTTTTTATCATAAAAAGATAACGACCACAACAAAGAACATGGATATATAGAGAAAAATGCACCGCTTGAACCTTCCTTCGTGCGCGAGGAGCCTTTACTGCTCCAGGTGCATTTGGCGTAGCCATAAAATGTGCAATTGTGCCTACATTACTTTTAGGTGCAACCATGCTAGGCTTGGATGCAGCATTTGGACGCCCAACCAAAAACAAACTGTGTCCTCCCTGTTACATACCCGCTGACTGACTTGTAGTTGGGGTGCACGGTGGCTCCCTCCGCCTTCTTCGCGCTCTGGTAAATGCAGGTTGCACTAGCCCATATCGATTGTAAGTAGATATGAGTGAAAAACCTAAAAAAGGTAGGAGGAAAATATCATCTTGAGTGCAACATGAAAACATTTTAAACAAAGTAAAGTTTAAGTATGTCGTTAATCCCAACTAAGTTTAGAAACAAAGAGGGTAGTGTAGCAGAACACACCATCATACAACTCTACATGATCTTTGGTACAACTTAGGCTAGAGTGGAAAAACAACTTAGGCTAGAGTGAAAACAACTAGATTAAAAAACAAATCTTAGGATATATAAAAAATGTGTGATTTCCCTGCTACATCTTAGGTTACGAAACAAATGCAACTTAGGCTAAACTAAAAGACAAGTTAGGCTATAGTGAAAACACTAAAGAACACAACTTAGGATATAGTGAAAACAACTTGGGCTAGTCTTGGCTGCAACAGGTTTATAGTAAAAACAAACTAAGGCTATAGTTAAAACAACTAAAGAAGCATGAATGAACAATGTCATCCTCAGAGCGCAGTCCTACCAGGAAGCACCCAGATAATAATAGCTTCCTGACCAATGACCAATAAACAGAAACGAACAACCATAATGCTTATTCATCTCAAATTTTAGTGCCAGAAAAATCAGAAAAACAACACATTTGAGCTTAGTTACTTTCAGAAGCCAACTTATGCATGTTGACCAAGGCAAGTTAATTAATCCAGTAGCCAACTTCGAAAGGAAAAAATCATAATTAAAGCAACATGATAAAAGGAAATTAGAGCTTGTTGAGCCAAAAAAAAACTTAGTTACTTTCGAAAGCCAACTTAGGCATGTTGACCAAGGCTTCTTAACAATCCAATAGCCAATTTCAAAAGGAAAAAAATGTACTTAAAAAGCAACATGATAAAATGCAATTTGAGCAGGGTGGCTGGTAGGGGCTAGGGTTCTACCGGGTCTAGGGCGGAGATTGTAAGGGTGGAAGTGAGGGCGAAGAGGCTGGAGAGCTCGGCGCCGGCGGCTGGACGCCGTCGCGGAGGAAGGAGGCGGCGGCTAGGGTTGGTGCGGCGGGGGCGCAGGGGTCTCCCGTCTCCCTTCAGGAGACGAGACAGTAATGATACTGAATATTGTGTGATTATCTCGAAGGGGTACAAGTGTTTATATAGGAGGACTCCTCTAAACCCTAATTTACTTGAGCTAACCCCCTAATTTACTTGGGCTAAGCCCACAACTAGCCACTAGTGGGCTTCCTGCGTGTATAGGTCAGACTGACCATAACATCTCTCCCCGCCTTCTCAAACAGCTCGTCCTCGAGGCTGAACCTCGAAGCTGGCCGGCGGAGATCTTCAAGCTTCTCCCAAGTCGCCTCGTCCTCCGGCGGGCCTGTCCAATGCACCAAGACGTGCCAAACACCACGGCGCTGCCGGGCCTTCAACACGCGAGCCACGCTCGCCGGGGTAGGCTCGAGACGCCCATCCGAAGTAGGTGGAAGAGCTGGTGGTGCGAAGGAGGGTCGCCCTCGTAGGCCTTCGGAAGGCCGACGTTGAAGGCGTCGTGGAGGCGCGAGCCCGCGAGCAACTCAAGGCGGTAGGCGAGCTTGCCGATGCGCTCCGGCACACGGAAAGGACCGGCGTAACGAGGTCCCAACTTGCGCCTGGAGCGCGGGTCCAAGGACCGGGTCGTCGAGTGAAGAAGGCGTAGCCGGACCCGGTCGCCACCGCAAACTCCGCCTCGCGATGATGTGCATCATAGTACCTCCTAGCCAGTCGCGAGCACGAAGAAGTCGGCCGGCGCGCCTCGGCCAGTATCTCGTCGCGGGTACGCATCAGGTCATCCGCTGTCTCAGTACGGGCCGTGCTAGACGCATAGGGAAGCATCGCCGGTGGTGGCCTCCCATAGACCACCTCAAAGGGAGTAGCGTGCAGCGCGGAGTGGTAGGACGTGTTGTAGCAGTACTCGGCCCACGCCGGCCCGATCCACCCAAGCTCGTGGACGATCCCCGGTGATGCAGCGCAGGTACATGGCGATGATCTTGTTGACGACCTCGTACTGACCGTCCGTCTGAGGATGAAACGCCGTGCTCATGCGGAGCTTCACGCCCGCCAACTCAAAGAGGTCCCTCCATACGTGACCCGTGAACACAGGATCACGATCACTGACGATGGAAGACGGAAACCCGTGGAGGCGAACGATGTCGTCGAAGAAGGCGCTTGCCACGGACGCCGCCGTATAGGGATGGCCGAGGGCGATGAAGTGCGCGTACTTGGAGAAGTGGTCAACCACCGTGAGGATGACAGACTTGCCGCCAACCTTCGGCAGCCCCTCGATGAAGTCCATGGAGATGTCCGCCCGCACTGGGACGGCACGTCCGGCGAGCTGCGGCAAGCCCGCCGGACGGAGCGTCTCCGTCTTGTTCGGCTGGCATGTGTCACACGCCCGCGCCGATCTCGCACCGGGGCTCCATCCACGGAATGTAAAAGTCGGCGCGGAGACGGTGCGGGGTCTTACGGACGCCCTCGTGACTGCGAGAATGCGCCAAGGACAAGGCACGGTGGCGCGGGTCTCCATGATCCGGCACGAAGATGCGGCGTCCATGGAGGAGTAGTCCCTCGTCCGGGCGCCATGGCGCGGCCAGCTCGCCGTCGGCCGGGCGGCGCGCGGCTCGCTGCGCATCCGTAGCCGTGGCGATGGCGCGGCGAACCTCGTCGATGAAGGCGAAATATGGCCCGGAGTGGATGCGAAGGGCTGCACCGGCGTGGGCGCGTCCGCGGTGTCGTCAACGTCTCGGCGGGACGGGCGTCGGCGGCTCGTGTTGAGGCGGCCGGGCGGTACTCGACGGTGAAGTCGAAGCCGAAGAGCTGGCTGATCCACGCGGTGTTGCGGCACGGTGGAGAGGCGCTGATCCAGCAAGAACTTCAGGCTGTAGTGGTCCGTGCGCACACGGAATGTCCGGCCCCAAAGATACGCCCGCCAGTGGCGTACCGCCTGGACCAGCCCGATCAGCTCGCGCTCATATGCGGCAAGCTTGTGGTGGCTTGTGGTGGCGCGCGGTGAAGGGGCGACTGAAGAAGGCGAGTGGACCCTCGCCCTGGTGAAGTACGGCGCCGAAGCCAATGCCGGAGGCGTCGCAGTCCACCACGAATGGCTCGTCGAAGTCCGGCATCTGAAGAACGGGACCCGTCGTGAGGGCCCGCTGCAGGGCGGCGAAGGCCGTGGCCGCTTCCTCGTCCTAGGAGAAGGCGTCGCGGCGAAGCAGGCGCTTGAGGGGCGCGGCGATGAGGCCGAAGTCCTGGATGTATCGCCGGTAGTATCCTGCGAGGCCCAAAAATCCGCGAAGAGCTTGCGGCGACTGGGGCGTCGGCCAGGCGGCGACGGCAGCGACCTTGTCCGCGTCCATCGCGACACCGTCGGCGGAGATGACGTGGCCCAAGTATGCGACGGAGGTTGTGCCAAACGAGCACTTCAAGCGCTTGAGATGAAGACGATGCGCTCGAAGCTCGTTGAAGATGATGGCCACGTGCTGCAGGTGCTCCGCCCAGGATGCGCTGTAGATCAAAATATCATCAAAGAAAACAAGCACAAAGCGGCGTAAGTAGGGGCTAAGCACGTCGTTCATCAGGGCCTGGAAGGTCGCCGGTGCGTTAGAGAGGCCGAACGGCATCACCAAAAACTCGTAGTGGCCATGGTGAGTGCGGAACGCCGTCTTGGCGATGTCGTCCGGGTGCATGCGCACCTGATGATAGCCCGAGCGCAAGTCGAGCTTGGTGAAGAAGTGCACGCCATGCGGCTCGTCCGGGAGCTCATCCACGACGGGGATGGGAACTTGTCCTTGGACGTGACGGTGTTGAGGGCGCGGAAGTCGATGCGAAACGCCACGTGCGCGTCGGTCTTACGCACAAGGAGCACGGGGGCGCGAACGGTGACGTCGAGATCCGAATGATGCCTGTGCTAGCATGACCGCCACACTGGCGCTCGAGCTCGTCCTTCGCAGGCTGGGGGTACCGGTACGGCCGCACGGCCTACGGGTGCCGTGTTTGGCGACGGGTGGATGCGGTGGTCACACGGTCGCGAGGAGGAGGCCACTGCGGCTCGTCGAAGAGGTCGCCGTCTTGCTTGCGATAAGTCGGCCAAGAGCGGATGCGCCTCGTCCAGCGCGGCGGCCATCAGGTGGAGCTGCGGGGATGTGCCAGTGCTGCCCACGCCCGTCCAGTGAACACGGCGGTCGCCCTCGCGCCAGAAGATGAGGGACAGCATGTCCAGGTCCCACAGGATGGGGCCTAAGGTGCTCAGGAAGTCGAGGCCGAGGATGAAGTCGTAGCATCCCAAGTCGATGCCGACGCAGTCGATGGAGAACGGCTCGTCGCCCACGAGCACGGGAACTGTCGCGCCACGCCACGGCACGTAAGACGATCCCCGTTGGCGACGGTGGCCTGTACTTCTCCGATCCCGCCGGCTGGAGAGCGAGGCGGCGCATGGCGGTGTTGGACAGGAAGTTGTGCGTGGAGCCCGTGTCCACCAGCGCAGTGAGATGCTCCCCATTGATCGTCACCGGAAGTACCATCGTCTTTGCCGTCTTGATGCCCGCCATAGCATGAAGAGAGACGACGAAGGCGGACGCGTCGACTGGCGCGTAGGTCGTGACACTAGACTCGGTGACGGTGGCGGCCGCGAGCTTGGCGGTGAGGGCCTCAACGTCGGCATCGTCGACGGTCTCCAGGTAGAAGAGGCGGGCGCACGTGTGGCCCGGTGCGTACTTCTCGTCGCAGTTGAAGCACAGCCCCTGGCGGCGCTGCTCAAGCTGCTCCGCAGCCGTCAGCCGCTTGAAGGGGTGAGTCGGCGCAGGAGGGCCTGCGGGCGCAGCGGCGGGGCGGTGGGCGTCGGGGCGCGGGACGAGCGCTGCCACGTTGCGCGTAGACCTGCTGCATGGCGAGGGCGCGCTGCTCGTAGGCTCGTGCGTAGTACATGGCCGTCTGCAGGTCCGCTGGCTCGCGCATCTCGACGTCGACGCGGATGTAGTCGGGGAGGCCGCCGACGAAGAGATCGGCGCGGCTGCCGCGCCGGAGACGCCGGGGGCATGGCACGCGAGCGCTGACAGCGGTCGGCGAAGTCTCGGACCGTGGTGGTGAAGGCGAGGCTTCCCGGCTCGGCGAGGCGGCTGCCGCGTAGGTTCGGCCCAAACCGGCCGGAGGCACACGTCGCGGAAACGCTCCCGGGCGGCATCCCGCCCTCGTCTGCTCGAGGGCGTAGTACCAAGTACGCGCGGCGCCCGTAGGTGATAGGAGGCGACCCACGTGCGGTCGGCGGCGAGCGTCCGCTGCCGCCGAAACACTTGCTCGCAATGGTTCGGCCGGTTCGGGGGATCGGTGGCGCCGTCGTAGGTGGCGAACTCCGGCTTGGTGAAGCGGGGCGGGCTGCTGTGCCGGAGGCGGGACCTCGGGGGCGCCTCGCGGCGGCCGGGTTGAAGGACATGCTCGCGGCGGAAGGGGCGCAAACCCGCCGGGACCGCGAAAGGGGTGGGCGGGCTGCTGAGCCGTCGTCCGCGCCGCGGTCCCGAGTGTAGACGGGCGACGCGTCGATCCATGTGGGAATTGGTGAGGGCGATGGCGGCCACCACGCGGGGCGGCCGTTGCTAGCGGTGGAGGCGGGCGGTGGGGGCAGCGGTGGAACGGCGGCCGGTGGGGGCGGCGGCGGAACGGCGGCCGGTGGGGGCGGCGGGTGCTGGCCGGCCTTGATCTCCGCGAGCTCGAAGCGGATGGCGCGAGAGCGTCGGCGAGGTCCGCCAAAGTGGCGGGCAGGAGGTCGAGGCCCGTGGGGGCGGCGGCGGCCTGGTCTCCGTTGGCGGCGGCGGCGGCCCCCTGCAGCGCGTGGGCGCCTGTCATGGCGGCGGGGGTAGTGTTGGTGGCGACGGCGGACGTGGCGGCGATGGGGTTGACGGGGGGGCTGTTGGAGCCCATGAGACCTAGGCAATCTGATACCAAAGTGGTAGGGGCTAGGGTTCTACCGGGTCTAGGGCGGAGATTGTAAGGGTGGAAGTGAGGGCGGAGAGGCTGGAGAGCTCGGCGCCGGCGGCTGGGCGCCGTCGCGGGAGGAAGGAGGCGGCGGCTAGGGTTGGTGCGGCGGGGCGCGGGGGTCTCCGTCTCCCTTCGAGGAGACGAGACGATAGTGATACCGAATATTGTACGATTAATCTCGAAGGGGTACAAGTGTTTATATAGGAGGACGGCCTCCTCTAAACCCTAATTTACTTGGGCTAAGCCCACAACTAGCCACTAGTGGGCTTCCTGCGTGTATAGGTCAGACCGACCATAACAGTGGCGGAACCAACTTAGTTACTTTCAGAAGCCAACATAGGCATGTTGACCAAGATAACCAAGACAATTTATGTTCTACCCCATTGGATTAGAACTAGTACCACTCGTGAGGGTGACCATCATGGTCCTACCACACAGAGGAACACCTAAATAGATTGTACCAATACCCAAAAAATTAAGAATACTAGAGGAATCAAGTTAACTAATTTCAGTACTCAACTTAAGCATGTTGAGAAGGCAACTAATTAAACAAGTGGGCACGCTATGCATATTGCTCAAAAGGAATGCCTCGATAGATTGTACCAATTCCCAAGCATGCTGGAAGAATCAACTTAATTTATTTCAAACTTAAGATTACTGATATAACAACTTAATTAATCCCACTATCCACAGTACTCCTAAAAAATTAGCATCCGGATTTTCGCTTGCCACTCCTCGTTTACTAGATAGATAGATAAACTACTACCATTCATCAAGCATCAGCCTAAGTAGCAACAATTCGCCCATTCATTTACCAAAAGATAAGAGATTGACAAACTTGAGGTCAGAAAAACAAATACTCAACCTTTTAGGTACAAACACAGGCTAAAAAACTTGTTGTGGTTAGGTCGAAACTAGTTGCAGCCTTGTCTGCACCAAGCAACGATCCCCGTTGCATGACGGGCAGAAACACATTTATCTGGAAAGGCAACAACGAGAGTCACCTGCAGGTCGTCGTCGTCGAAGTTGAGCAAGCAATCAGAGTGGGCGCCCTCCTGGACCATCTTTGCCATCGCCGCGGCCTTGGGCAGCATGTACCCTCACACGCAAGCATCAACAAGGGAAGAGCAGGTGAGGTCGCACGCGCATAACAGAGGAGTGCAAAACTAGCAAAGTAGAAATGGAGTGATGTCTCACCAGCTCACGACGGCGAGGGGTCGGTCAGCAGCAACAACAGTTGGTCGCGGCGCATCTGGAGAACCAGACCAGCGGCAGCTCCTCATGCTTGTCCCAGATGACTGCGGGGCAGGGTCGCGCTGGACCGAACCACCGGCGAGTGCGTGTCAAGGGGAATGTCCTGGAGCAACGGTGCCAAGATCTCCACCCGCACGGCGACGGTGAAGCTAAGGTCTCTGAATCAATGCCAGAAAGAGAGAAGCCACATTTACCATTTAGTAGCAAGAACCAGTAGTATGTTCAGCACCAAATCACACACTGACAATGTTCACATGTATGAACTAAAAGCACATATCACACGGTAAGAATCACCTAATCACACCACTCCCAGGACATATTCCACCTCCAAAAAAAACTATAGCAAGCATCCATACCATCACTGTCAAAAACAACTTAAGCATGGTGTCAAAACAATTCAATTACTTTCAGAAGCCAATTTAAATATAGTTATCAAAACAGCTCAACTACTTTAAAAAGCCAACTTAAGAATGGTATCAAAACAACTCAATTACTTTCGAAAGCCAACTAAGGTATACTTATGAAAACAACTCAATTGTTTTCAAAAGCCAATTTAGGCATAATTATCAAAACAACTCAATTACTTTTAGACGCCAACTTAAACATGGTATCAAAAAATAATTTAATGTAAGAAGCTAAATTAAGCATGATATTAAAACCAACTTAATTACTTTCAGAAGTCAACTTAACCGTAATGATAAAACAACTTGATTAAGCAAGATTACCAACTTATACATAATTTCATGGCATAAAAAAAATGCAGCACAACCAAAGAATTCCCCAATATAGAAACCTTGTTAAACTGTCCAAATTGCCAATTACAGCCAGTGCACTTGATAGTTGTGATTAACATGAAAGTCAGATAAAGAACTCCCGGGTGGTTAACAAGTGACTACCAACTTCAGAACGTTAGCCATTTTGAACTGAAAAAAGCATGATTAGGTAGGTAATTAGGGTATAATTAAAATCCAACTTAATCATGTTGAACAAAACAACTTAAAAGAAAATCATTACACAGCTTAAGGATAGTGCTAAAAATATACCCAAACTAAAAGTTGAAAATCAAACTAAAGTATGCTGATAAAAAGCAGCTTAGTCTGAATTTTAGTGACCCAAATCAGATGAACAACTTGGTAAATCCCCCCAAACATATGAAACACTATGGCTGAGGCTAAAAATCCCCTTCATCAGTCCGCATACATGAGCAAGCATTATTGCAAGAGAGAAAGTACTAGGGATATCTAGTTCACAACGAGATATGCACCGTGAGGATCCACAAAGCATGGCTTGCTAATTCGTACAAAGAAAATCAAATAGCAGATAGGCGTACAAAAAAAAAGCTTCGTATGTGACCTAACGCGAGATGAATCCCCCAGATCCTAAGAACTAGAAATCTCAAACATACACTACACCATTACGAACCACATGTTTCAGGTTGAGATTTGTACATAGAAGATTACCTCAGGTACTCGACCTAGGCATCTCCGTCACGCATCCTCGTCTCCCGAGCACCCTGACCTGGCTCCCAATGCTCGCCCTCCCCCGACTAACTCGCCGCCCTCACGCATGACAAGCTCCCCGCTGGCCCGCTCAGATCTCGCCGCAATTCCGCTTGCCTCGCTCCCGTTGCCGCGGCCGCGCAGCTCGCTCGACGACTCGGATCTCGCCGCACTACCGAGCGGCTCCGTTTGCCGACGAGCTAGTCGCCCTCTTGCTCGCGCTCGCCCTCCGCCTACGAGGTTAGCGCGCTCAACGGCCGACGAACTCTGCACCGACGAAACCCAGGAGAAATCACGGTGGAGAAATGGGGAACGAGCGGAGAGGAACAAGCGAGAGAGGTAGCGGCGCTTCTCCCGGTATTGTCGGGGCCCAGGTGGGAAATTGTTGGGGGCCATGTGCAGGTCTGTCGGGACATCTCTCCGCTGGGCCGCGAGATCGAGCACGACGAAGGGCGTCGGACGGCCAGAAACCGGAGGCTCGAACATGTTCCGTGGCCACCGAGCACCTTTTAGAGCAAGTATAATAGAGTCCAGTCAGCTGACTATAAGACATTAAATAATATATTTTAGATGAGTTAGAGGAGAGATAAGAGGAGAGAGAAGGGAGGTGGGCTACTTATCGATAGCGAAATCTCTTGCACGTGCTCCTAGGCACCTTGTGAGAGTGAAAGGTGGGCCATATATTAGTAAAGTACTACATTCTTATAGCCAACTATTGTACATGTTAGCTATATAATGACTACAAATGATATGACATCTTGTTATAGCCAACAGTTGATTATACTATTGGAATTGCTCTTAGGCTGGTCATAGTGGTAAGTATCATGTAGTAGTATCATGCATATGATACTACTACATGATACTATCTCTATAGTGGGTAGTATCATAAAGTAGTATCATAATTATGCTATATTTATTGTTTTTTAGAATCTCAATGCAAATTTGTGTACAAGATTTGTTTAGCATTAATCTTTCTCGTTATTTGCGCTATGATACGGTATCTACCTATGATACTCTAATCTCATCTCTCCTCCTTAATTAGCTGCCACATCAGCATTTTTGTGGGACCAATATGCATGATACTAGCTATGATACTAGCACTATGGCTAGCCTTAGCATCTGGGTTGTAAAATTGGACATATGTCACCAAACGGCTGAGATCTCGATGGAGAAAATAGCGCATCAACGGTAACCAAATCTCTCAGGGATCGCTAATCTGTTTAACTTTTATATAGTGTATAATAATAATATGGGATCTGCTACAGATGCTCTACTCTTGAGACAGTGGAGTGATGCAGTGAATGAGAGTTCGGACATTCCAAATTTTAATTTCAGAAACAGCAACGCAGATTGCCTAAATTAAAGCACGTGATGGGGAGATGGGTACTCTTCCTATAAAGCATGAATAATCTTGCAGTTTCCTAGTCTCTTCAAGTATACTTGTTTTTTTAAGAGGAATCAAATATCACATGCAAAAACCATCAGCAGATTTTTTCCATCTTATAAGAAAGAATAATAACGGAGATCGTCGGAGCCGGCGAGGCCACCGCCGTTTTGGACAATGCTGGAACAACGATCGCCGCATGATGGCTCCCGCGTCCCAAGGCTCCCGCGACCACACCGCCAACCTCGCCACCACCGCCACCTCTGGTGCGCCTCCCCATACTCCGCGCTCGTCGCCCCCAACCCCAACCTCAACCCCTCCCTTGTCTTGGTTTGCCTCGTTCACCTTGATCTCGCAGGAGGAGTTTTTGATTCGTCGGAGAGGCTTCATCAGCGCAGATTCGGATCAGATTTGGTTAGCAACTGTAAGAGCAAGATCTATATCCCTTGTTTTGTGTGTTTGATAACAACACTCGAATAATTCTAACCGTGCACAAAGATTAACCTTGATAGGTTTGCAAGGTGTACGGTGCTCTCGCTGGACACATTATGATCAGAAGACTGAAGCATAGTTCTTAGGCTTTCTGGTTTCGTGTGTGTGTCGCGAGGTAACATGGTAGGAGAGGAAAAGAGGAAAATTCTGTTTTAGTCATATCGGTACTACCGGTACCAGGAGCAGTAGTACCGCTACCCCTACTGGTACCGCTCTGAGATACCGCTCTGAGGATTTCACACGAGATTGTCCCACAGTACTCGTTACGGTACCTCTGCGGTACCATGAGCGGTAGTACCGCTTGCAAGCGGTAGTACCGCCCACGGTACCGCTCAAGTACCGTAACTCGTTACGGTAGTACCGCTTCGGTACCGCTCCGGTACCGCTTTGGATCTAGTAAGGTCTGGACCCTATTGCGGTACCTCAAGCGGTACCGCGAGCGGTAGTACCGCTCTGTGTCCACGTGGACAAGTTCTGTGGGGATTCGAACTCAGAGCGGTAGTACCGCTTCCCAAAAGCGGTAGTACCGCTTAGGCAAAAACAGCACATAACGGTTGGATTTGGAGGGACCTATATAAAGGTCCCTTCTTCCCCAGCTCGTTTTTAGCTCTTCTCTCTCTCTCTCCTCCATTGTTGCTGAGCTCAAAGTGAGGGGATCTCCCCATCCATCCAACCAATCTTGCTCATACTTTGAGGAGTGGTGGAGGAGACCCCGATCTATCATTCTACCGAGAGAAAGTTCGCCAATTCGTGGTACTCCTTAGTGGATCTTGGTGGTAGGGTTCCTATGGTGGGACATTGGAGATGTGCAGCTATGGAAGCTAGCTTGGTGATGTACTAGCTCCATAGGGTGTTGGGAGCATCCTTGTGTGTGGAGCTCGCCCCAACCTTGTGGAGGAATCACCGCCTCGATCGGTGCCTTAGTGGAGAAGGGGGAGCACCTTCGTGGAGCTCTCTCGAGGAAGAAGGTGAGGCCTTCCTTCGTGGTGTGGCCGTCTAGTCTCTTGTGTGAGACTAGCACCTCCTCAACGCAGACGTACTTCCTATTGTGGAAGGAGCTGCGGGAAACAAACCTCGCCTCGTCTCCGCGCCCCCGGTTGTCTCGCTCCTTACTCTTACTATCTTGTTGATTCCTTTGCTTGTTGCACTTGTCCTAGGATCATTGTAGGAACACCGCTATCGCTAAAGCTCTCACCTTTATCTTCCGTTGCACTAAAAATTGAAAAAGGCTAAAACTTGTCGTAGCGCCATTCAGCCCCCCCCCTCTTGTTCGCTACGATCCATTCAAGTGGTATCAGAGCGAGGTTTTCTTGCTCGGGCTTTACCGCCTAAGAAATGGCCGAACAAGAGGTGGTTGTGAATGGAGTCCTTCCCGGTGAGCAATCATCTCCATCATCAATTTCCGATAATACTCCGGCTACTTTGGATGACCTCAAGAAATTGGAGTCATCCATTGTATCTCAAATGAAGGCTATGATGATGGAGTTGATTACTCCAAAATCAAACCCCATCATAGATACTAAGAGAGGTGTCAATGTTTCCCCACCACAAGTTAACACTTTTCCTTTTGTTGGATTTGTTGAGCAATCGACAAAGCCACCTCGGGAAAAGGATCTTGAGGATATTGACACCTCGTCAAAAGGGAAGGATGAATCTTCGGTTGCGGGACAATTAAGAGATAATCGTGCGGTGTCTCCACCAAGTGATTATGCCGTAAATGTCCCAATACCCATGCCATGCATTTTGCCTCATGGTTCACCACCACTACTTGAATCTAATAGCTTTGGTGATTGGAAATTCTTAATGCGTTCTCATGTGTGCAGCGCTTCTACCGAGCTTTGGCGTATCATTGAAGAGGGATATTCACCACAAGACCCAGTGAACTTGACAAGAAGGGAAGTGCTGGACGACCAACTCAACGCCATCGCCATCAACATGATTCACTTGGCCATTACTCCCAAGGACCGCGCTCATATCCGCTCACTCAAGACCGCCAAGGAAGCTTGGGACGAACTTGACAAGCTCTTCCTTGGAAATGGGAGCATCCAATGCTCTCATTTTAATGAAGTGATGGCCAACGACTTCGTCATGGAAGAGGGAGAATCGCCCGAAGAGATGTACCGGCGCCTTATTGCTCTCGCCGTGCAAATGCGAGATCTTGGAGCAACATTTGTGGATGACCTTTGGATCAATAAAAAGTTCTACAATGCTCTCCTTCCTTGGAGTGGAAACAAGAAACGAAGCTCAAGACCAAGAAGCTCTTGCTACAATTGTGGCGGCAAAAGTCACTTCGTTGCGGATTGTATCTATGAGAGAAGGGAAGTAAATAATGGATACCTCATTTGTAAGAGCAAGTTTAGATCTCTCCCCAAAGGGCTCTCCAAGCTATCCTTCAACAACGACGACACCAAGATCTCCTCCATGAGAAGCCTAGAACTAACATGCTAGGAGATCAAGACCATATGGTGGAAAAGGAAAGGCGTGAAAAGAAGGAGGAATTAGAACTTATCTCTCTCACCCAAGCTTACGAGCAAGAAGCATGCATGCGTATGACTCTTGAAGCTAGTGCTCTTATTCTTGAAGACTTCATCAATTCTCTCATCTCCCAACTAATCAAGGACCGAGATTTTGCTCTTGATTGGGTGGACAAGCCCAAGGCAAAGAAGTGTTATCTTGAAGAAAACCATGAATGGTCGCTTGAGGATGTTGCAACCTTTGCCAAGAAGAAAGAAGATGAAGGTCCTAATTCATGTTGTGACAAGGTCCTTGACGAAGTTTGCTTCTTGAGAAGACACAATGCAAAATTCTTGGAAGTGATCTCAACTCAAGAGAATGCCTTGGATGAATACTATCGCTTGAGTAAAGAGAAGGTGCAATGTTGTGATCACGAAGAAGAGATTGCCACTCTAAAGAAACACAAGGCCAAGCTATTTGAAGTGAATGAGAGGCAAAATGAATCCTTGTTGGAGTGGATCCGTTTGAGCAAAGAAAATGTCACTTGTTGTAACCATGAGGATTAAATTGCGTATCTTAAGAGAAGCAAGGACAAACTTATGGTGATCAAGCTTATGCAAGATGAAGCCTTAAAAGAATACCGACTCTCAAGCAAGGATCACACTTGTTGTAATCATGAAGACAACCTTGCCACTTTGGAGAGACACAAGCGTTTACTCTTGAGAAGAAATTCTCTTCTTGAGGAAGCTCTATCGGATCATGGAGATGAAGTTAACCACTTGAAGTCCGAGATTGAGAGTCTCCAAGTCCAAATCCAATTCTTGGAAGGAGTCATTGAAGCCTATGAGGACTTATGCAATGAAGGAGAAGTGGCAATCATGCCAAAGAAGATCGAGGGAGAAAGAAGGATCAATGAAAAGAAGAATGTGAAGATAGGTGAAAGATCGAGATGTCGCCTAGAGGGGGGGGTGAATAGGCAATTAAAAACTCTTACGGATTTGTCTTGTAATAATGCGGAATTAAACTATCGTTTAGTTTACAAGCACAAACCCTAAATATGCTAAGCTCAACTAAGTGTAACAATAGCAACTAGAGCTAAGCAAGATAGGCACAAGATATATGTAGCACAAGTGATAGCAAGATATATGTACTTCAAGCACGATGGCTATCACAAGGAAAGAGAGCTCGGGTATATAAATAACGAGGCACGCAGAGACGAGGATGTATTCCCGTGTTCCCTTGGTTTGCAACAAGGTACATCACGTTTGGAGGGGTGGAGGTCCCACGAAGGATTCCCCACGCCACGAAGGCTCACCCTATTCTCCGAACCACACCCACGAAGGATAATGGCCCTTTCCTTATGGTTAGCTTTTCCTCCGCTCCGGAGATGGCAAGCTCCACAACCACTTCACAAGCTCCACGAAGGAGAATCCCGGGCCTCTTCACAATCTTCTTGAAGAGATCACCGGAGCACCAATCACCAAGCCAACTAGGAGGTCTCCCTCCAAGAGTAACAAGCTCACGGTCTCTCACTCGAACTAATCGTGGTAGAGAGCTCAACACTATGCAATGATGCAAAGCAAGAACACTAGAGGTGTTCAAGTCCTTCACACTCAAATCCCACCAAAGCAACGAATGCTAGGATGAGATTGAAGAGGAAGAACAAAGGGGAAAGTCAACCAAAGACTCCAAGATCTAGATCCCAAGAGATTCCCTCACTTAGAGAAGAAATGGATTGGTGGAAGTGTAGATCTAGATCTCCTCTCTTAGATCCCTCAAGAATGAGCAAGAATGGTTGGAGGAATCAAAGGGGAGAGCAAGTTCTTCAAATGCAACAATGGAGGAGAGAGAATGGGAAGAACTAACTCAGCCCAAGGTGGAAGAAGGGCTATTTATAGCCCAAGAGCAAATATAACCGTTGGGGAAAAGTTGGGCTGAGTCAACCGTCGAGGAAGCCGGTCAACCGGGCCTGGGGCCGGGCCGTCCGGTCCAGGGCCTGGTTAGACCGGACCACAGACAGGACCAACCGGTCCAAACCGGGCGGCAGACCGGACCTCGACCGGGGTCACTTTGCGTCTTCCAGGAACTCATCCGGTTGGAGCCCGGTTGGCGCCCGGTCGACCAGACGGCACGCCGAGCCCGCCGGTTGGTAGGCCGGCTGACCGGGCGGCAGGCCGGAACTAGTCCGGCGCACAGGCCGGTCCGACCGGGTCCCAGACCGGGTGAGCAGGAAAACATGTTATACAAATATGGAGACTCCTCACAGAACATTTTAGATGATTTTAGAGAGGGAGTCTCCCACCGTCAAGAACCGGTGAAGACGTCCAAACTCGAAAATGCAATAGAAGATGCATGCGGATCCCGTTTTCGATGAACTTGGGCTTGTTGTAAAGCTAGCAACAAGCTCAAGAGCCTCACACAGAGAAACACCAAGAAGCAATAGGGATATGCAAAGTATGCAAAGGATTGAGCTCCCTAAGACGATGCGATCAAGTTACCCAACCGAAAGCCCCTCTTGATAGTGCGGCTATCTATCCTATAATCCGGTCTCCCATCAACCACCTTGAGACCGGTAAAAGGAAAACCTATCAAGGTCATACCTTTTGCCTTGCGCATCCCGCTTGATCTTGATGATAACTCTTCAAGTTCTACACAAGCCGGAATGCCTCACTTGATCATCGTCGCTTCGTGAAGACTCACAAATGCTCCCCCATACACCATGATGGGAAAGCTCTATTGATGCACATCTTCACATGTCCATTATCACCAAATGGACGGCAAGCTTCAAGCATGTGATCACTTGAGATGCTCATCTTGAACTTGCCCGACTTAACCTTGTACCTTCTCATACTCTCATAAGATAGAGCATGGCTAATATTGAGTTCCACATAAGAACTCCATCTTCATTTCTTCTTCTTGATCATATCACATATATGTCTTCAAATCGATGATCTTGATGCCAACACACAAGATGTATCTTTATTTACATGGCATCCATACTTGAATCCAACACATGGAATACAAGTAGAACCTATGGAATATTCCTACATATAAACTCAATGAAAACATTAGTCCATAGGGGTTGTCATTAATTACCAAAACCACACATAGGGGAAATGTACCCTTACAATAGGGCCCATTGAAAAATGGGCTCCTATTTCCAACCCTTGATCCATGAAGGACCTTGCTTTCGGAGGTGCTTATTGGGTGGTTAATCTTGAAGCCACAAGTCTTATGTCCGGAAGCAAGGAATTCGTTGTCGTCATCAAGTCACTTATATCTATCTTTCTCATGACGAAAACACAAGCAAGCTTAAAGGTATTGGAGCCTTGACAAGGTGGTGATCAAGTCCTACCTTGTCAAGACTCTTGCATATGTTCTCTTTGTTTATTGCTTTACACTCTTGGGTCTTTGTACCTACTATTATGAACATGTAGTGGTTCTCTTGTGGAGCTAGTCTCTTCAAGAGGCCACGGCCTAGGACTAATGGAATTTGCTTCTTTGTGTAGAGATTGTGTTTTGTAGGAATTGTGTTGAAGGAAATGAACCATGATGAAGTTTCTCAAACAATTTCAATACAAATTCTATGACATAATCCTTGCAAGAAGAAGCGACAATGGAATGGAGTTTATGCTCAAGATCTTGGATGTCTTCATTGGCAAAGAAGGAATCCACTATATACTCCTAGCCATACTCTTACCCTAACCTCATGGGTTTGCCGGAAGTGAGAAACAAACCTAAGAAGACACTCAAACATGATGATGGAGTATGAGTCTATTGTGTTGTTTGTGGTATTGAGTGATGAGACCTTTCGATGGATATGATAGTTCTTTGGAGGAGGCGAAGTGCTTCTTGTGAGAAAGGAGATGCAATTCCCCCGATTACCATAGGAAGGATGGGTGTTGGCACTCGCCGATCTCAAAAGCTACCTTGTATGTGTGCCGGGGAAGGACGAAGTTCCACCTATGTGGAGCCATCTACACCACAAGGCCAAGTCTCTTCCATTAGACAACCAAGGGCTAGATCATCTCTTCCACAACCTCAAGTTCGGCATCAACAACAATGGGGTCATGGCGAGGACCTAAATCATGTTTAAGATCAAGGGACCGCACAAGAATCTATCCTTTTGGTCCATTCTTGCCGGGGGGTGCTAAAGCGCCAAGACTCTTTCATAACTCAAGCAAGTACAAGACATACTCAAGAGCAAGATATGAGGGGGTCCAACGGTATAGCAACCCCAAGTATCAATTCTTCCCTAATGAGTCCGACAAGACAATGGACACACTCTCTACCGATAATCGTCAAGGTTTGCTTCTCTACCTTTGTGCTTCTCATCCGGACATTGTGTCAAAAGTGGGTACTTATACCACTCTTGCGCTATATGTCTAGAGGTAAAGCACGCATGAACATAGGGGGAGTGCGGTTTAAACTTATTGAGCTATCCCTCCCCCCATAATGCATAAAGAAACCCAAAGCATATGCTATTTGTCAAATTGAGTGACTATGAGCTTCATGTTGAGTTGTAGCCGTGAGTCCTATGTACTTCTACGCGACCTCACACTACCAAACTCTCACACGGTGGCTTCGGCCACCAACCTCCTCCTTGAGGAGCCTTTTGTTCTTTTGTTTTGTTTTGTTTTCTTTTCTCTTTTTGTTTTTGTTTTTTGTTTCTTCTTTTCTCTTTGATTCATCATGGGAGATTCACCCGAGCTTGGCTTATCTTGCTTTGATTCTTGCAAGCTTGGTTGGGTAGTACCTTAACAGTTCCGTCATCTAATCCTAAGCCATTATCTATCTCTCGAGCCAACTCAGTCTAAAAGCACAAGTCTACACCAAAATCTGAGTGTCTTCGAGTTTGGAGGCCGGTACTACCGGATCCCAGGCCGGTACTACCGCTTTGGGGCAGTTATCTGACGAAACTGAACATTATCCCCAGAACGGTACTACCGCCCTAGGTACCGGGTAAGTACCGGTAAGCGGTACTACCGCTTTTACGAGCGGTACTACCGCTTGCTCTTTTGACTTAAGGTACCGGGCAGGTCGTTTCTTCCCCAAAATCACCACAAACCCCTGCCCACCTCGAGCCAAAGGAGCCCCCAAACTCAAGACCTCGAGGAGACCGGCCCCGATCTCCTCCTCCAGCCGCCGCCGGCCAAATCTCCTCCGTGGAGAAGCTTCTCCACCCTCTTCTCCGCCATGTCCTCCGGTATGAACCCTAATCTCTCTCTCTAGGGTGTGTTGAACTCCCTAGATGCATAGGATAGGGTTTGATGGAGGTTTGCGGTGGAGAAGCCCTCTTGGAAGCTCCACATGGGTGGGGATACTAGCTAGCAACAATGTGTGACACTATGAACTACTTTGCCATGTCCTCAATCTCGATCTAGATGTGCTGAGCTTGAGCGGTAGTACCGCTCGTTCACGGGCGGTACTACCGGTCCAAGCGGTACTACCGGTTCGAAATTGCGGTACTACCGCTTTGGCTAGTTTCACCAATGTTGCTTGTTAGTGTCCTCTTTGATCTTTAAATTTGTGGCTTGTGCACTTATCCCCTATTCCCTCCCAAACCTTTGCTGTTCACAGGACCATCTAGGCACCGTGGTGGTGGCAAGGTCAAGCCACCCTCTCGTCGTCATCGAGATGAAGACGAGCAAGAGGAGATCGTCCCAACGAGAACCACCAAGCGACAGAGGGATGCAGCAGCTGGTGCAAGGGGCCCTCAAAGATCGATGATTGACATCAAGAAGGGCCAGTTCATGGAAGTACGAGGGGCCAATCCTTATTTTTTGCTACCAAGAAATGCTCGACAATGCCCCAATCACTATTTCCATCATGTCAACCAAGAGAGGATCTACAATGAGGTCTATGGGGCCAAGGAGTTCAAATGTTGCCCCCAATATTCCATCAGCATGGACAAGCTCAACTCCAACCTCGAGTACTTTGGAGAAGCGCTTGAGATTTGTGATGAACAAGGACTCACACCTCTGATGACCTTCTCTCACAACTTCTCGAAGGAGGTGATATGCCAATTCTACGCCACCGTCGTGTTTATTGAGGATGAAGGAGGTTTCCGTTCCTTGAAGTGGATGACAAGGGAACATGTGATGGAGGCCATGTGGGAGGAGTTTGCTAGAGGCATTGGGTATGAGCTCCCCGGCGATGACTCAAACACCTTCCGGATTCATCTCCAAGCCAAGCCAATGGCCAAGGAGAAAATGGTCGATCTCTACATTCGAGGGAGGATGTTGTGTGGAAGCACCAAAGGCCTCCTACATGTCTACGACATCATGAAACGCATCTACCGCATCACCATCAACCCCAAGCACACCAACCATGATGAGGTGCATGGGTTCCTTGTGAACCTTCTTGTGCGCACTCATGAGATGAGGGGCAGCGGCAGGCAACTGGACGTCATGGACTACATTTGGCATGAGATGCGTGATTGTGCGTTTCTTCGCAAGCTTCCTCAATATGCACCCTACCTCATGAGGCTCATTTGTCTCGGATCGAGAGGGCCGTGGAGATCTTCTTCAGCAATGCCGCCCCAATATCACTATCCACAAGGAGAAGAGTCCTCTTGTCAAGGATCATGACCTTCCAAGGTACGACAAGGGGGATCCCAAGGACAAGGACGAAGAATCCGATAGTGATGACTCCGACTACGTGCCCAACTCCGTCAAGACCAAGGGCCTCTTCGCCAAGCTCACCGCTCGCCTCAAGAAGTCCTTTTGCTTCAAGAGGGACCTTGAAGATAGGATGTATCAAGCTCACCATGACAACAAGAAGATCCGCCAACGCCAAAAGGCGATGATGAGGCATATGCAGCTTCCTGTCTCCGAGGGCTCCGAGGACAACATCACTCCTCCCGGTGAGTGGAAGTCCAAGCTTACTTGGTCGAGTTCCGAGGACTCCATCCCCGAGCACATTGTTCGTCCCTCTCCACCACCTCATGGCAAGGGTCTTGCTCAAGATGAAGACGACGATGATGAAGACGAAGATGAAGAGGAGGAAGATGTTGAGGATGAGGGCAATGAGGATGAAGATGACGACGACGAGGAGGATGATGATGACGAGTGATCCCCTTGGGGCGTTAGTATGCTTCTTCTCCCTTTTTGGTGTCTCGATGCCAAAGGGGGAGAAGATGATCTATTAGGACGGGAATTTGCATGGGGATGCCAAGGGCTTGGTGCTTCTTTTTGGTTCTTCCGGCCTTGGCATCAAACCTTCCCCTAGTTATTTGGAACTTTATTTGTGTGTGCATGCTACTCTATTTGTGGATCTCCCGATCCCACGGTTTGTATTAAGACTTAATCGTTCGTAGCTTAATGGTCTTCACTTTTTATCCTTTGATTGGCTACATCAATCCTATGGAGGCTCTTATTATTATGAGTTTGGGTTTTCTCAAGGCAAAGGTATGAAAAGTTTCACCCAAACTCTCCTATATGCACTTATACTTGCCTCCATAGTGTGCTTGTGCTATATGATCTTGTCATATGTTCTTCTTAGCACTTGTGCTTGGTTTGTAGAATCTAGGGGGAGTTTCTCTCTAGGATGTGTGCATTTGTATACCAATGCATATTCTAAATATGCACACATCTAGGGGGAGCTTCGTCTACTCTTGCAAACCAAATACCTTATCATAATATCCTATGAGTTATTGCAAATTCGTGTGTTGTCATCAAACACCAAAAAGGGGGAGATTGTAAGAGCAAGATCTATATCCCTTGTTTTGTGTGTTTGATAACAACACTCAAATAATTCTATCCGTGCACAAAGATTATCCTTGATAGGTTTGCAAGGTGTACGGTGCCCTCGTTGGACACATTATGATCAGAAGACTGAAGCGTAGTTCTTAGGCTTTCTGGTTTTGTGTGTGTGTCGCGAGGTAACATGGTAGGAGAGGAAAAGAGGAAAACGCTGTTTTAGTCATAGCGGTACTACCGGTACCAGGAGCGGTAGTACCACTACCCCTATTGGTACCGCTCTGAGATACCACTCTGAGGATTTCACACGAGATTGTCCCACAGTACTCGTTACGGTACCTCTACGGTACCATGAGCGGTAGTACCGCTTGCAAGCGGTAGTACCGCCCACGGTACCGCTCAAGTACCGTAACTCGTTACGGTAGTACCGCTCGGTACCGCTCCGGTACCGCTTTGGATCCAGTAAGGTCTGAACCCTATTGCGGTACCTCAAGCGGTACCGCGAGCAGTAGTACCGCTCTGTGTCCACGTGGACAAGTTCTGTGGGGATTCGAACTCAGAGCGGTAGTACCGCTTCCCAAAAGCGGTAGTACCGCTAAGGCAAAAACAGCACATAACGGTTGGATTTGGAGGGACCTATATAAAGGCCCCTTCTTCCCCAGCTCGTTTTTAGCTCTTCTCTCTCTCCTCCATTGTTGCTGAGCTCAAAGTGAGGGGATCTCCCCATCCATCCAACCAATCTTGCTCATACTTTGAGGAGTGGTGGAGGAGACCCCGATCTATCATTCTACCGAGAGAAAGTTTGCCAATTCGTGGTGCTCCTTAGTGGATCTTGGTGACGTCGAAACCCACGGCGGGCAGAGACGGGCAACACCGTAGAGCCGGAACAACTAGGGCTGCGGCTGGCCCCAGATCCTCTCGAGCGACGGCCCGCAAAGCCTCCCGGTCGCACGCACCGATGTTTATCACAAGGGCGTGCCACACTGACCTATACCTCGGTCAGGGAAGGTGTGGATGATGCCTCGCTTAGTTTCCTGCAGGGCACACACGTAAACGTTAAATACGAGCCTCGATCGACTCTCGGTTATCTCGTGAATCGGCTCAAGGAGCCGATCCACCCATGATTCAGACGAGGTGTCCGAATATATGGTGGTCCTGCTTGATCAAGGTAAAGCTAATGAGATCTACGACGATGTGGGGTGTTCACCGCATAATCGGATCGTCCTACTCCGGGTTGGGCCTCGCGGCCACGCACGGTGATCGTAAGCCGATCCGAAACAAGGCCTAAAAACCAACACGAGGTTGATCCTCGGAACATCCGCTTAGGGCCAACAGAACGACACCCTACGTGCCGCTGGATCCTCCCCCTTTGTAAGGCCTAACTATTGCGGATATTAAACTAATCCTTGTAGAACAAGGAGCAATCGTAACGGATCAGATCTACTAAACTATGATCAAGCGGGGTGCCGCCCTACACCTAAGATAGAGTGTAAGGGCGGCTAGACATGCAAGGGTTGCACTACGAAAGCATGTAACATGAAGAACAATGCTAACCCTAACATGTCTAAGATAACTACGTTGCTCGCCATCAAAAGGCTTTAAGTACGAGCAACGCATGAACAACGTAGGC
>NC_061510.1:234290552-234343107 GCF_022539505.1 Lolium rigidum | reverse complement strand
ATCCTCTCATGTGATTTATTTTTGGATAGACAAGTGGCTTTTGTTACTAAATATCTTGTGAATGATTTTATGCTTGTGGTTGAGTCACTATATCATATGTGATTGTATTTATATTATTATTGGGATCAAAATATCAAAGATAAGGATTATAACCCAATTTTGAATGGTGATGTTTGATTTCATCAAGGCATGATCATATGAGTTTCAAAATACTCATAGTTTATTTTATTCAAATAGTTTGAACTATAATTCGTAATGTAAACGAATTTAGTTTTGTGATATTCTCCATATTTAATAAGTTATGATTGAATCAGAAGATGTGGCTTTTATGCACTTAGGTCCTTGGGTTTTGCTGTATTTGGTATTTAGTTTTAAAGTGAATTCAATTGTACCTCAAGGTAGTTGCTTAACTTTTAAGTGTTAATAATTTAGAGTGCGCTTCTTATCTCTTTAATGGTTATAAACCTCTCCCATCTCTAGGGTTTAATGATAAGCTTTTGTTGGTGTTAAGTTCAAGAGTTTAGTTCAAGAAATACCATGAGGTTCATGGTAGCAATATTTATTTGTTAAAGACATGGAAAAGATAAGTGAAGAATGGTTTCTCCATTTATGGTTACTTGATTTCTAATTTAATAGATGTTCTTATGTTATGGCAAAGAATACCATGTTATGATCTTTTATAAGATCAAGCAATTGATCATTGTTTAAAGTCTTGTGGTGTTAGTTCCATTTGATCTAACCCCTTAGATCAAATCATCTCTACCCAAAACAGGTTTTAGCAAAGTCACATTGAGGTTTATAGCGCTTGACTTGATGAGCTACTTCAATTCCACCAAGGTCAAGTGAAACTTCGATTCATTGTGACTGTTTTACTTTAAAGCGCGAAAATTCCCAGATTTTCTATGCATGAATGCAATGCACACATCTGTTTCCTCTATTTTTGTAACCCCAATACCTGGGATATTACGGTCTCTACCCCTTAAACTAAACTTCGTCCTCGAAGTTTGAACTCTCTCACGTTTCCGAAGTGTGGTTCTGACTTATGCAGACTTAAACTTTTCTAGAACTCCACAGTGATCTCACTGGATATAATTGAATATATCCCTTGTCCAGATTCTTCCTGGAATCCATTAGGGTTTGTCTCCGAACATTAGTTCTTACTCCAGTTCTCCGATACCTATCTCTGAGCCATGGCTTCTAACTTTAATTATTTGATTTCTTTCAACTCTATAAGCTTGTTTCCTTTCTCATTGAAGATTCAATGATTGAGACTTCTTCTGGTGCTGCTAGTCTTAACTGAAGACTAATTGGATAACATTCTCCTATTTGATAAAATAGGTCTTTGTTTTCCCTTAGTACCAAAACTGCAATAATGGTACTAAGTAAGGTACTAACTATAGAATTGGTCATGATGGTTTATTTTTCTAATAATGGATTGGACTCATTTAGTCCATCCAATCATGGTTTATAGCTGATATCTATAACTATTTTTGGTTATTTAGGTTCCATGAAAGGAATCATTCAAATAGCTAGACTTTAGTTTTGGTATGGTCAATTTATTTCAGTCTTTGGCCTTCTGGAGCTGTATTGGTCTACGGTATTTCCTTCGTCCAACTTCTTTATCTTTGACTTACTTGAGCTTTCGTACTTCTCATTAAGTATTACTCACTTTTTCAAGCTATAGTCCACTTCTTACTTCCTCGAGGTATGAACCTCGGCTTCTGGTCTGACATCCTTCTGAAAGTATTGTTCAACAATCTTATGAAAATAAGATCGAACTTCCTCTCAGTTCAGACTTTCTTCTTCTATCTTGCTCAAAATATTGAGTTATTGTACACCCAACTCAATGTTTACTCTACCCCTTAGAGTTTTCTTATGGTCTTCAACTCCTTTTCTTCCAACTATTGGACTTATGGTTGGAATATTGGTCTGGTTCTAACTTATGGATTTCACTTCTTCTAAGGTCTCATGAGGAAGGTTTGTGGTATATCCACTCAGTTGTGGACATCCAATGTGAATCCCTCGACTAAATGATTATAAGTCATTGTTATTTGGCTAACAAAATTTTTATTTGTTCACAAACTTTTGTTACAACTAACTAAATCGTGGACTATTTGTAATATCAACTGATACCAGCTGTGGTTATTATACTAACTGTGGCTATTTGATATCTAAAAAATGGATTCTATTATAGGTTCTTATAAACTGGTCGAGACATCTTCTATTTTATCTCGCAGTATTGATCCTATACCAATTGTGGTCTTCTGATATTAACTATGGTCTTCTTATATCTGCTATGGTTTCATATATCATCTTCCTTTCTTCGAGGGTTTATTGTTGCAAGAAAACCACTAGCTGACACTATGAATATAGTATCCTAAGTGATTTCCCATGCATTCCCTCTTCTATATTAACTATGGATCCGCTTGAGCTTCACCATAATCATCATATTTCTCACCTTCATGCTTCTTCCGTACTAAAGTACTCCTCTGTTGAGGCTAAGCATGAGTTTTAATTGGTACTACCTTCTGAATAAAAATTGTGGTTGCTTCCCACAACTTTGTTTCCTTTATCTGATGAACCTTCATCTTGTCTTCAGAATCTTCCAGAATTCGTCACTTCCTCACACGAATACCATTACCCTCTAGATCTATAGCATCAAGTAAGGACTTGATATTGCAACATGCATTTGCATATCAAAGTCAAACTTCATGTATGGATCTAGTCAAACAATGAAAATCCAATAAAATCCAAGAAGATTCAACTTTGTGCATATAATACACACCATCATAAGCCTGAATATAATAGTTGAGTAAGACATCTCTAAACATCAGGCTGAGATGTGTAGTATATAACACCACATAATATAGGTTTATATCGTGATACTTAGCACGAGTAGATGGGGTTCTACTATTTTTCTCAATATTTACCTTAATTGCACAATTGCAATGAGATAAACTTGACACAAAGTGGTCTAGGATAGTTAAGGTTAACCTAATTTTCTTTGGAAGTACTACTTAACTTCCATTTTTGTTGAGGATTATCCCACATGATATGTCTAGGTTCTAGCATGGCTATTCTAATCACATAATGATTCTCAGGTGAATCATATTTTATTCATATCACTCTTCCTTATCTCCCATGATTGACTCATCATGGTCTATACTACCTCATATGACTCATAGTGATCACTTACTATCAATTGTTTCACATGTCTAGATAGTTTTACTTACTCATTACTTAACTTGGTCTACATCTTCTATTAGGATATCTTAATTATCTTCATCAATTGATATAACTCCTATTACCAGTACTGGATAATTCTTACTTAATCATAACATATGTTGGTACACATCTTCCAATAGGATATCTTCCTTATGGTTGTATCCTCTCTTTGGACTACCATATATTGTATACCAACTGTGGTCTACTCATAATTAATTTAGGGTCTTAAGAGTATCCTATATAATTTGAGATTAGCTAGCTAACATTACTTAGGAAATATAGGTAAGAATTGTTGACTCAAGTGTGTCAGGATTATTCTTAAGAGAATAACCATCTCAAGTCATAAGAAGTATCTGGTTTACCTAGGACAACTTCCTATAGACACTACCAATCCTATAGGTCTCCTTTAGAGGGTTTTAATCCTAAGGTCAAAGCATTTGCTCTGATACCAACTGTGGTGACCCGGCATACCACTGCATGGTGTAGTATGCAAGTCCGATATAACACCAATGAAACACCGTTCCACTAGTATTATATCGCTCGAGTGGTACAACGAAAACATATGCGGGTCCAAGGCATGTCTATAGAATTACAACATTGACTCCGTTACATAAGATCATCACAGACCTCCTACTTTACAATGAGGTAAAGCCGCAAATAATTCCGGAAGAACGACTCGTAGACTAGTCTTATCACGAACTCTATTTGTAGAGTATTTAACTAGCTACAGAGGCTATGAATAGATTGTAGCTAAATAGGAGCTAAGTTTAGGAAGCTAGTTCCTTTCTATTGCTATTCTAGGTTTCTCCTTGTTGGATGTGGTATCTGTCTCTTCTGACAGGTTCCTGTCCCTTGAAGTAGTTGTTGACTCCTCGGTCTTCGAGTTGCACTGTAGATCCTCCTTCGATGCCTCCATATCTAAGCAGGGGATTTAAGAGTGGGATGAGTACGAGCGTACTCAACAAGTTCATAATAGGAAAGAGGTGTTTAATGCACTAGCTACAGCATTAGACCAGAAAATCTAATACCAATGCAGGTTTTCATAACCATTTCTTCAAAAGGGTTGCTTTTATTCAGAAGAACTATGTCCGTCAGCCTTCACCGGTTTACTAGAACTTCATGGAGTTCCTTTCCGGCAGCGTTCGCAGCTTCCATATCCCGAACGAGGAGTGACAGGTCACGGTTCTTTACACTCTGCAGAGGTGTGTTGCTTTACCCATAAGAGATCTTAACCTTGGTGCCAACCGGGTGATCTTCCCGTCCACACCTCCTATGGTGTGAGGCCCGGTATAAGGTCTAGCCAATCATGTTCCTCCGCTACCTCGAACACCCACCCGTTGTTGCATGCCCCGACCACGGGTCCTCGCCGGTCCCATTATTCCCGTAATTTCAGGGTGGACCCCGACCACGACAACAGTTCGGGACTCGTTAACCAAACTCCTTCGCCGGTAGCTGCAACCCATCATAGACCACATTACCGTGGGGAATTAGAAGGGGATCCCCACCCTCAAGTTGTTCCGCAAGCAAGCAACCGCTACGGTAAGCAACAGCCTATACCGTGGGGAATTAGAAGGGGCTCCCCACCCTCAAGTTGCTCCGCAAGACACAACTGCTACGGTAAGCGCATCCGTTGATGAACGAGAGGTGGAAACACTTTTGACTACTCCGTCCCACTCCGGATCTTATGGTTAACACGAGTATTACGGCACAAGAATCACTGGCGACATTTGTTGTTTAATCCTAGATGGATATAAGCCCGTGCAATGGAACCTCCACCATAACAACACAATCCATGGTTCCATTGCCCACCACATAGTCATATTCATAGTTATGAAAGTAGTGGTTTTGATTTTTATGCAATAGTGATAACCATAATACTTTGCAAGTAATTTGATAGAAATACTCAAATGACATGAGCAAGCGATGAACTTGCCTTTCTTGATCGCAAGATTATGCGATCAAGGTCTTCGATACGCAACAACTCCAAATTCTGAAATAGCATCATCGTCCGGTAAGGACGATGTTTAAAAGATTGCCAAGGATGCAATAATGCATAAGTATGAGATGCAATCGCTCTAAGTGTGATCTAACCCCGATGATTTAGGATCAGTGAGTTGTATGATTAGTTTAGGGTGTGTTGCACTTTTAGAGAGATTCACAAACAAGGTTCTTATTCAGGTTTGTGTTGTTTTAGAATCATAAGCAAGTGGTAAAATGAGTAGTAGCAATCATACACACCAAGGAATAGTAGTTGTATAATAAGTAAAGAGCAGTTGTCAGTTTTAAGTCCTATAGTGCATGGTTGATGATTACTTATTATATAATTCAATAGAATAACTTTTGAAGAACATTTTCTTTAATAAAGAACAAGTATGATAATTAGGTTTGATGGGTTCTATGGATTCCTATGGTTCCAATTGGTTTCTGGAGTAAGAATGAGGTGGATCCCAACAATGTTGGATTCATCAGCTACTAAGTCTTGTATGGTTGAATTAAGCCTAAACATCTGGGGCAATTTGTTATAAATAGTTGCTATCAAGGTTGGTATACCTTGCTGGTGATAGCTGGCTAGGGTTTATAGATCCTATTAAGCAGGTTTGATGGCTACACCCTATTTTCTTCATAAGAATAACTTTAGAAGAACATACTTCTTAAGTAATAAGAAGTATTGAAATTAGGGTTATATGTTCTATTAGATAGGGTTGAGGATACTCTCTATTTTCTTCAAAAGAATAACTTTTGAAGAACATACTTCTTAAATAATAAGAAGTATAATAATTAGGTTGAGGTGGTCTAGTTTTATTATGGAATCCACTTAAATAGGGCATAGTTGGCTCCTGGATACTATGGTTCAGAAGTGTCTAATACTAATAGGGTATAGTGGATTATGGTTACGTAATACACAATATTTGGCATAGTTGTTATTAGGGTTCATCACAATGGTGTGATGCTAGTCAAGGTTAATTAAGGATGAAATCCTAGGTAATAGGATCTAGGGTTGATCCTATTTGATCATCTAGGTTTTATTAAGATGAACACATGGAATACCCATATATTAGTGATAGGTCTTCCACATTTTATGTAGCCAAGACAAGTATTTATCTGCTACTCTGGTTCTATGATTTGAAAGAAGATACCATGATCACATGTGCTAACCTAGGGTTTAGGTTAGAAGTAATTTAGGGTTCACCTGTAATAATGGAACTAGGGTTCCTGATGGAGTTAGGGCTCTAGGGTTTCACATGAAATGATGAGTTGTAATATCATTTACTATGGAATTAGGGTTTGCTATTTACCACATAGTCCTATGATTAATAACTTCATTTTAAAGTTGAAGTTATTAATAACTTAGGAATAAAAATAATATTGAATTTGGCATTTTATTATTTTTAAACAATTAATAATTAAGGTAATTATTAATTAGGGTTTAAATTTCCCTAATAAAGATTTAATAGGATTGCAAATAAAGAAAATTAGTTTTCATGTTTTCTTTATTTGTTATTGGTTTTATTGAATTTATAATTGGTTTCTTAATTTCTGAATTTTTAATTGTATTTATAATTTAAAATTAAAGGCTTGAATAACAAGTATTAAATAATTGAATTTTTATTAAAAATAAAAATTTCATCTTATGTTTTTATTGGATAGGTTTTTCTTTTATAAGAATTTTGATATCTTATTTTCATTTTTCTGAGTTATTATTAATTTTATATAAATGTGCAAAGTTGCAGTAATTATTGAAATGAAATTAAAAACGAAATATCACTAAATCTACCCGGGCTATTCTACCCACAGAGTCACTGGCCAGTGGGCCAGTGGCCATGTCACTCGCCACACGTGCTTTGACCGAGTCCAAATCGGTGACGTGGCCAGAAGCACGGTGGCCGGCGGGCAGTGAGCGGCGGCGACGGCGTTTGGCTACCCCCGCGGCTATGCTGAGCGGCTAGACGGGCGCGCGGTGATGTGTTGAGCCATATGGTGGTGGCGCCGCTCCGGTATGGTCACCGGAGCGTGCCCGGCGGTGAGGTACCGCGGCGGTGCGAGCGAGGGACACGGCGAGGCGACGCTACGGTGGTCTAGGAAACAAGGCGAGCATGCCATTCGATGGAGAAGCTCACCGCGAGTACGGCGAGCGTGTCGGCAAGGCCTGCGGGGTCCCACATCGACGGCGAACGTCGATGCTTGCCGGTGACTCGGCGGTGAAAAGAGGTCTCGATTCGCCGGCCACGAGGCTTCCCGGCAAGCGTACGTTGGCGAGGAGGAAGCTGAAGACACGGCGGAGCTCTTGGGCTTCACGGCGGTGCTTGGGGTGGGCCCTAACGGCGGCGAGAGAAATCGACCGGCGAGCTAGGGTTTGAGAATTAGGGAAAATCGAAGAACAGGAGCGATGAGGGCTTGGCCGAGTATTTATAGGGTCGCGGCGGGTCGTTGATGGTCGCGCGGAAGTCCTCGCTGGCGGCCGGGACGTGGCTCGCCGGCGTCGTGGCGCTCACCTGTGCGTCGAGCAGGCAGAGACGAAGACGAAGACGTCGTCTTCGCTCTTATCCGAGCGAAACGTTACACGGGCTGGGCTGGGCCGTGATACTGGGTTGCCTCGTGGGCCACTGCTGGGCTGCTCGGGTGGTCTGGTGCTGGGCTGCTGTGGCCTGGCAGGGTAGGTCCTTTTCCTTCTTCTTTTTTTTTCTGTTTGCAAATTCTTGTTCTATTTACTGATTTGAATTTGCTATTTGATTTTAAATTTGAATTCTATCTTATTTTGCAGGTTCTAATCTATTTGAATATCAAAACAATTTGATAATCTTGCTCACTGTATTGTTTTGTTACTAAACAATCTTTTATAATTGATTACCTTTGTGTTCTTTATGAGGCACACTTCAAAATTCAAAATAGTCATGAATTTAGGGTACACCTCAATTGCCCTTTAATTTAGGAATCAAATCTGTTTAAATGGTTTGAATTTTAGAACATGTGCTTAGTGAACACATTATTAAGGTTTGCTAGTATTAGCAATAGTAATGTTTCACATATATTTGGATTAAGGCTAGCTAGGTTTTTAAAATGAATGGTAATGAGGAGGCATTGGACCATGATTTTATGTGAAGAATTATTTCTAGGATATTGTAAGGTTTATCCTATTTCAAGGTTAGCACTATTACCATATTTTAATAGTACTATGAAATAAAGATACTACTCTCATCATTGTTTGGTCTAGTTATAAGGATAAGTGGTTGATCACCACACATGGTTTAACTATCAAATATGTTCTAAGTTTTAGTCTCCCTATGCATGATAATAGAGTTACTTGCTTAATAGTTGATGTTCTCCTTTAGTTATTAAGGATTTGAGAATTGGTTTTATCTTCTACCAATAGACTTCTAGTATTATCCTTGATTTATCATTGAAGTAACTAAAGTGGTTATGGTTCTTTTCATAGTTAACTTTGGTTATAAGGATGAATGGTTTCTCATCATATGAAGTATAGAGTTTACTCTAAGGTTTTCTTATGTTCTTTTGTTGAGGAATAAATGGAATGTAAATTTGATAGGATTCTACTTATGATCACTAAGTGATTCACAAGTTAAGGTTGGGATATCAGCCTAAGGTTGCTTACTAGTTACCTCCCTATGATTTCATGTTGTGAATAACATCCACTTATCATATAGGGTTTAACTTATAGCTTATTCTTCTATTTCTCCAAAGTATGGTCATGGCATTATTATGAGCAATTTATTCTCAATGACTTCCACTCCCAATTCTTAGGGTATATGATCATTACCCAATTGTGATAATCATGCATGGTATAGGCTTCCTAAAGTATTCTAGAAGTATTTGAATATGGTTATACTAATTACCCCTCTCACTCCACAAGGACTTGGATTATAATCTAGGGTGCTCCTCAATGAATGATGATGTGATTATCTAAATATGTGGTCTTCCTAAGAATTCTACCTTGCTATCTTCTCGTAGCTTGTTCTTCAGGAATTACGATAAACCTCGCATCTTGTGGCATGCCTCCACCTCCTAGCTGCTTCATCTTAATCCTAACTATTTTATGTAGTGGCTCAATGTGTTGGTATTCTTGCATCAAGGTGCAAGATGATGAAATGGATGGAGTGTGAGGCTCCTTTTATAGGCTTGGGCATGCTCTAGTAACATGACACATGGGTGGATGACTCTTGCTTTAATTTGATGAGTAAGGTGCTTGGTTGTCATGCTCTCATCCATAGCAATCCTTTAGGCATGAGGTGGCATAGCTTAAGATGCAAGCAATGTAGATATTTTCATCCTATGTGGCATTGGTATTATCCTCTCATGTGATTTATTTTTGGATAGACAAGTGGCTTTTGTTACTAAATATCTTGTGAATGATTTTATGCTTGTGGTTGAGTCACTATATCATATGTGATTGTATTTATATTATTATTGGGATCAAAATATCAAAGATAAGGATTATAACCCAATTTTGAATGGTGATGTTTGATTTCATCAAGGCATGATCATATGAGTTTCAAAATACTCATAGTTTATTTTATTCAAATAGTTTGAACTATAATTCATAATGTAAACGAATTTAGTTTTGTGATATTCTCCATATTTAATAAGTTATGATTGAATCAGAAGATGTGGCTTTTATGCACTTAGGTCCTTGGGTTTTGCTGTATTTGGTATTTAGTTTTAAAGTGAATTCAATTGTACCTCAAGGTAGTTGCTTAACTTTTAAGTGTTAATAATTTAGAGTGCGCTTCTTATCTCTTTAATGGTTATAAACCTCTCCCATCTCTAGGGTTTAATGATAAGCTTTTGTTGGTGTTAAGTTCAAGAGTTTAGTTCAAGAAATACCATGAGGTTCATGGTAGCAATATTTATTTGTTAAAGACATGGAAAAGATAAGTGAAGAATGGTTTCTCCATTTATGGTTACTTGATTTCTAATTTAATAGATGTTCTTATGTTATGGCAAAGAATACCATGTTATGATCTTTTATAAGATCAAGCAATTGATCATTGTTTAAAGTCTTGTGGTGTTAGTTCCATTTGATCTAACCCCTTAGATCAAATCATCTCTACCCAAAACAGGTTTTAGCAAAGTCACATTGAGGTTTATAGCGCTTGACTTGATGAGCTACTTCAATTCCACCAAGGTCAAGTGAAACTTCGCTATCATGTGACTGTTTTACTTTAAAGCGCGAAAATTCCCCAGATTTTCTATGCATGAATGCAATGCACACATCTGTTTCCTCTATTTTTGTAACCCCAATACCTGGGATATTACAGGAATCACCTGAGATATAATGCTTGAGTCTTTGTCCATTCACCACTTGTGTAGCATTGCCTTAGAGAGAGCTAATTTTAATTGCTCCTGAACGATACACCTCCTCAGCAACATATGGTCCTTCCCATTTCGAGAGTAATTTCCCTGCAAAGAATCTGAGACGAGACCGATACAATAGGACTTTATCCCCAATATTAAACTCTCTTTTGATGATCCTTCTATCATGCCATTTCTTAACTTTTTCTTTAAAGAGTTTAGCATTTTCATAAGCTTCACTTCTCCATTCATCTAGAGAACTTAATTGTAGCAACCTCTTATTACCGGCAAGTTTAGGATCTTTATTTAATTCTCTAACAGCCCAATAAGCTTTGTGTTCTAGTTCTAAAGGTAAATGACAAGCTTTTCCGTAAACCATTTTATAAGGTGACATTCCCATGGGATTTTTATAAGCAGTTCTATAAGCCCATAGTGCTTCTTTCAATTTACTAGCCCAATTCTTTCTAGATTTATTAACGGTCTTCCCCAAAATAGATTTAATCTCTCTATTTGATAATTCTACTTGACCACTAGTTTGAGGGTGATAAGCGGAAGCAATTCTATGATTAATACCATACCTAGCAAGAGTTTTTCTAAAACCTCCATGAATAAAATGAGAACCTCCATCAGTCATAATATATCTAGGTACTCCAAATCTAGGAAAAATAATATCTAAAAGCATTTTTAAAGAGGTCTCACCGTCAAGCACTTTTTGTAGGTATGGCTTCCACCCATTTAGTAACATAATCAACAGCAACAAGTATATGAGTGTTACCTTCTGAAGAGGGAAAAGGTCCCATGAAGTAAAATCCCCAACAATCAAACGGTTCAATAACAAGAGTATAATTCATAGGCATTTCATTACGTCTGGAGATATTACCAACCCTTTGACATTCATCACAAGATAAAATAAACTTCCTTGCATCTTTGAAGAGAGTTGGCCAATAAAAACCTGATTGTAGAACCTTTTGCGCGGTTCTATCTCCGGCGTGATGTCCTCCATAAGCACTACCATGACATTTACTCAATATCTCTTGTTGTTCATATTCGGGAACACACCTTCGCAGAATACCATCCACTCCTTCTTTATATAAGTGTGGGTCATCCCGAAATAATGCCTCAAGTCATAAAAGAATTTCCTCCTCTCGCTGAGCTGAAAAGGTTGGAGGCAAGTACTTGGAAACAATAAAGTTAGCATAATCAGCATACCAAGGCCTGTCTCGCGAGCTCACCTTTATTACAGCCAATTGTTCATTTGGAAAACTATCATTAACAGGAACAGGATCATAAGCAATATTTTCCAATCTAGACAAATTATCAGCAACAGGATTATCAGCACCTTTCCTATCTACAATATGTAAATCAAATTCTTGCAAAAGAAGTACCCATCTAATAAGCCTCGGCTTAGCATCTTTCTTTGTCATAAGGTATCTAATTGCAACATGATCAGTATGAATCGTAACTTTTGAATCAACAATATAAGATCTAAATTTATCACAAGCAAAGACTACAACTAACAATTCTTTTTCAGTAGTAGCATAATTTCTTTGAGCAAGCATCAAGAGTTTTACTAGCATAATGAATAACATTTAATTTTTTATCTACTCGCTGTCCAAGAACAAGCGCCTACAAGCAAAATCACTAGCATCACACATAATTTCAAAAGGTAAATTCCAATCAGGAGGTTCAACTATAGGAGCAGCTTGTTAAGGCTTTCTTTAGAGTTTCAAAAGCTTCCTTACAATCATCATCAAAAACAAAAGGTACATCTTTTTGAAGAAGATTAGTAAGAGGCTTTGAAATCTTGGAGAAATCTTTAATAAATCTCCTATAAAACCCAAGCATGACCAAGAACACTACGAATACCTTTAACATCCCTCGGATAGGGCATCTTCTCAATGGCTTCAACTTTAGCTCTATCAACTTCAATACCTCTCTCATAAATTTTATGTCCCAATACAATTCCTTCATTAACCATAAAGTGGCATTTCTCCCAATTAAGAACTAGGTTAGTTTCTTCATCTCTGCAAAACTTTGTCAAGGTTTCGCAAGCAACTATCAAAAGAATTCCCGTAGACGGAATAATCATCCATGAATACTTCCACAATACTCTCACAAAAGCCATGAAAAATAGCAGACATGCATCTTTGAAAAGTAGCAGGAGCATTACATAAACCAAAAGGCATACGCCTATAAGCATAAGTTCCATAGGGACAAGTAAAGGTGGTTTTCTCTTGATCTTTAGTTTTAACAAGCAATTTGTGAAAACCCGTAATAACCATCAAGAAAGCAAAAATGAGTATTTTTAGACAATCTTTCTAGCATTTGATCAATAAATGGTAAAGGGTAATGATCTTTTTTAGTAACCTTATTAACTTTTCGATAATCAATGCACATTCTATACCCTACAACTACTCTTTGAGGTATGAGCTCATCATTATCATTAGGCACAACAGTCATTCCTCCTTTCTTAGGAACGCAATGCACAGGACTAACCCATCTACTATCAGCAATAGGATATATAATACCAGCTTCAAGAAGTCGTAATACCTCATTTCTTACCACATCCTTCATCTTGGGAATTAGACGACGCTGAGGTTCAACAACAGGCTTCGCATCATCTTCCATATTAATGGCGTGTTGGCAAGTAGAGGGAGAAATCCCCTTCAAGTCATCAAGAGTATAGCCAATAGCACCTCGGTGTTTCTTCAATATTTGCAATAATCTTTCTTCTTCAAACTCTGTAAGCTTAGAACTAATAATAACAGGATATATTTTCTTATCATCAATATGAGCATATTTAAGATTATCATGCAAAGGCTTTAAATCAAAAACAGGATCTTCCTTTGGTGGCGGTGTTGTACCCAAGTCTTCCACCGGTAAATCATGCTTGAGAATAGGTTGGCGAAGAAAAATCTCCTCAAGCTCATCTCTTTCTTTCCTAAAAACTTCACTCTCGCTATTCTCCAAATGTTGCTGCAAAGGATTGTTAGGAACAAGAACAATAGATGCACACTGCTCCATTTTAAAATCATTACTAGGCAAATCAGCTTTATAAGGAGTTTTGGTAAATTTAGAGAAGTTAAACTCATAAGATTCACCAGCAAATTTAGTCAAAATTTTCTCTTTCTTGCAATCTATAATAGCTCCACAAGTATTTAGAAAAGGTCTACCAAAAATGATAGGACAATAATCACTAGCAGCAGAACCAAGTACCAAAAAGTCAGCAGGATATTTAATCTTACCACATAGAACTTCCACATCTTGAACAATACCAATTGGAGAAATAGTTTCTCTATTAGCCAGCTGAATAACCACATCAATATCTTCAAGTTCACAAGAATCAATTTCGTGCATAATCTCCGTGTAAAGCTCATAAGGTATAGCACTAACACTTGCACCAATATCACATAAACCATAATAGCAATGATCACCAATTCTAACAGATAGCATAGGAACACTAGCTTGTTTGGGTTTATTAGGATGTGAAACAATATTAGAAGCATCTTCACAGAAAATAATATGACCATCCTCCACATTTTCAGTCACAAGATCTTTAACTATTGCAACAGCAGGTTCAACTTTTATTTGTTCTTCAGGTTCTATAGGTTTCTTTTCACTTTTATGAACCGCACTATTTATAATAGAGTACTCCTTCATTTTAGCAGGAAAAGGAGTTTTTTCAATATAAGCTTCAGGAATAACATGATCAGCAGTTTCAACTACAACACATTTATTAATAGATGAATCGATTTTATCTTTATACGGTTCATGATACTTATCAAAATTCTTCTTAGGCAATTCATAATGAGAGGCAAAAGCTTTATAAAGATTTGCAGCAACTTGAGAATCAAGACCATATGTAGCACTCATATTACGAAATTCATCAGTATCCATAAAAGCTTCAATGCATTTATAATCATAAATTATACCTGATTCTCTATCCTTGTCGTTCTCCCAACCTTCAGTATTTTCTTGTATCCGATCAAGAAGGTCCCTTTTAAACTCTTCTTTGTTGCGTGTAAATGATCCAGAACAAGAAGTATCTAGCAAGGTCTTGTCTTGAAAAGAAAGTCTTGCATAGAAATTATCAATAATAACATTACCAGGAAGCTCATGAATGGGGCATTTGAGCATTAAAGACTTCAATCTCCCCCAAGCTTGGGCAATACTCTCTCCATCATGAGGCCAGAAATTATATATGCGGTTCCGATCTTTGTGAATTTCACTTGGAGGATAAAATTTGGAATAAAATAAAGGCACAATGTCCTCCCAATCAAGAGAATCACCATTCTTCAGCAATTTATACCAATGCGCCGCTTACCGTACAACGATATAGAGAATAGTTTCTTTCTAACTTCATTCATAGCAATACCTACACATTTGAATAACCCGCATAATTCATGCAAAAACAGTAAATGATCACCAGGATGGACAGCTCCATCCCCTTCATAGCGGTTATCCATAACACGTTCAATAATTTTCGTAGGTATTTTATATGGTATTACTTCCTCACCTGGCGCCTCATCCACTACCGTTGCAGTAGTAGTAGATTTCCCAAATAGAAATTGAAGAGAAGATCTCTCCATAATGACTTATAGCAGCAGGCAGAAATAAAAGCAGCACAAACAGTAAAGGTTTTCCTTACCAATTCCACTTACCAATAGCGCTTCACTCCCCGGCAACGGCGCAAGAAAATAGTCTTGATGACCCACAAGTATAGGGGGTGTATCGTAGTACTTTCGATAAATAAGAGTGTCGAACCCAACGAGGAGCAGAAGGTGTTGACAAGCAGTTTCGATGAAGGATTCACTGTAAATGCTCACGTACAAGTATTCGTGGGGTTTTGATGTAACAGATGAATAAAGTACAAGTAAGTAAAATGCGAGAGAAATAATTGCAGCGAGTGGCCCAATCCTTTTTAGCACAAAGGACAAGCCGGTTTGTTTACTTATAATGACCAAACGTTCTCGAGGACACACGGGATTTTAGTCTAATGCTTTCGCTACATGCAACTGATTAATCTTCATTGTTCCGATAAGTGTTGTGTGGGTGAACCTATGCTAATGTACCGCCCTTCCTAGGACTAATACATACTTGTGATTATACCCCTTGCAAGCATCCGCAACTACAAGAAAGTAATTAAGATAAATCTAACCACAACCTTAAACTCGAGATCCCGCGATCCCTCCTGCATCGATATACCAACGGGGGTTTAGGTTTCTGTCACTCCGGCAACCCCGCAATTGGAAAACGAGTACAAGATGCCTTCCCCTAGGCCCATAAATGGTGAAGTGTCGTGTACTCGACGTTCACACGACACCACTAGAAGAATAACACCACAACTTAAATATCATAACATTGAATATTACTCAACCATAGTTCACTACTAACATTTAGACTTCACCCATGTCCTCAAGAACTAAACGAACTACTCACGAGACATCATATGGAACATGATCAGAGGTGATATGATGATGAATAACAATCTGAACATAAACCTTGGTTCAATGGTTTCACTCAATAGCATCAATAACAAGTAGAAATCAATACCGGGAGAGTTTCCCCTATCAAACAATCAAGATCAAACCCAAATTGCTACATCGGTGACGATGTCCAGCGGTGGAGATGGCGGTGATGATGGTGGAGATGATGATGATGGTGATGGAGATGATGTCCAGCTCGATGGCGGTGACGATGGCGTCGATTTCCCCCTCCGGGAGGGAATTTCCCCGGCGGATTCCTCGCCCGCCGGAGAGCTCTTTTCTCTCCGGTGTTCTCCGCCCCGCGAGGCGGCTGTAACCCTTCGTGAGGATTCCTCCGTGGCTTAGGTCTTCGGGACGAAGGGTTTCGCGAAGAAAAGGAGGCGAAAGGGGCTGTGGGGGCCCCACACCACATGGTGGCGCGGCCAGGCCATGGGCCGCGCCGCCCTATGGTGTGGGCCCACCTTGGGTCCAGCTGGCTCCCCCTTCTGGCTTCCTTCGTCATCGGGAAAAATAGGATTTTTGGTAAAATTTCCTTCCACAGCTTGATCTTCCGAAATATTGCATCCCGACGGTGCTTTTTCCAGCAGAATCCCGGCTCCGGTGCTCGATCTCCAAATAATCATGAAACATGCAAAATAGATGAAATAACATAAGTATTGTGTCCCAATATGAAATATATCAATGAATAACAGCAAATTATGATATAAAATAGTGATGCAAATTGGACGTATCAAGGATCACGTGTGTTCATGCAGTGTTAATGCTTTGCTCCAGTACTCTATTAAAAGGAGTACATTAATAACCAGTAATTTCCCTAGAGGCCCCGCTGCAACGGGCTGGTAGGACAAAAGATGTCGTGAAAGTTTCGCATTGCGAGCATGCACGACTAAATGGGAACACACGCCTATGGATATATTATGCTAGGATGCTTTTATCATTATTACTTGCAATGCCTATGTCTTCTTATATGGACTCTCTCATTCATGCAACGCCCGTTCATCCATCCATGTGCCTACAATATTTTAATCCTGCTATCTACTGCAGTCATCGCTACTGATTTTTTATTTTGCTACTGATGTTACTTCACTACTCCCACTACCATAAAACTGTTCCTACTGAAAAACTGTTGCGAGCAAGTCTATTTTCATGTGCAGGTGAATTGACAACTCATCTGTTAAAGCTTATAAATATTCTTTGGCTCCCGTTGTGTCGAATCAATAAATTTGGATTTTACTTCCCTCGAAGAGTGTTGCGATCCCTATACTTGTGGGTCATCACATCTAACTTTGAAAAGACCTTTAGGAACATCATCCTTATCTTGGTTATCAGTTTTATCATCATCAAGAATGCTAGATAAAGAAGGTGGGGAGTGCATTACCTTTGCTTCCCTTGCCATAAGACAAGAGCCAAAAAAAAGTAGTGGAGGAAGAGTCATCGGAGTCATCATAAGTCATTCTTGCCATGAAGGAAGAACCAATAACTTTGGGAGTAGAAGACTCCTTGGAATAATCCTTGTAGTAGTCATATGTGAAGAGTGACCCAGGTTCGGAGAAAGCAAAACCAGCCACTCATGCCTCCTTCTCATCATCTTCTCCCTCTTCATTGGAAATGCACTCAGCACCAACAAAAGCTCTTCCCTTGTTCTTCTTGAAATCTCATTTATTGGGTTTGGCTTCAGCTTTGGCTTGACACATTTGACAAACCTTGGCTTGTCAACCCTTTTCTCATAAGGGCACTCGTTTGAAAAGTGATTATCTTCATCACAATTGTAGCATGTTCTCTTCTTCGCATTGGAGGAGATTGGAAACTTCTTCTTCTTGTACTTCTTGACAAAGAAAGCAAAATCTATGCCAATGTCACTAGTTGAAGTCATCTCTTCTTCTTCATCAATCTCATAGTCTTCTTCCCTTCCTTCGACTGCCCTGGCCTTCAAATCAAGATTGTGGGATTAACACGGTTCATCACCATGAGTCTTTCTCCTTCCTTGGCCATGTTGTTGTTGGCAGCCACATAAGACACAAGATCATCTGCGGATAGATCTGCTTGGTTGGTGAGGATTCACAAATTGAGGGCTGGGTTGGTGTCCTTCTCTTTGACAGCAATCATAGAAATAATCTTGGAGTTTATGAACTCTTCATTCATCTCAAAGCCATCATTGTATTTCTCACATCCAACGCCTTTGACTTTCACTCGAAGAGCTCCAAGTCTTCCATAGGCATCACCAATAGTTTCTCCTTCCTTTATCATGAACAAGGTAGCCTCAGTCTTGGCCGACTCATAAAAATACTTTTGAATAAGATTGGTTCCCTCTTGGAGTACTACAATACTATCCCAAAGCTCTTTAGCTAAGTCAATGCCATTGAATTGGTCAAGCAACTTGCGGTTGATGCCACTTCTAATTTTGTCACATGCAGAAGCATTGAGTTGATGGTTGTAGAATTCGGTGGAGGTCAACCTGGTGGGATCTTGTGGCTTCTGGTATCCATCAACAATGATCTCCCACACCTCCACACTACAGCTGTGAATATGGGACTCCATAGAAGATTTCCAAAAACAAAAGTGAGTTCCATCAAAATGGGGAACATTCCCACTATGATTTAAATGAGACATGGGTGAAGTGTTTTTAGGATAGCCATGATTAACTTGGTTGTAGGACTCCACAGGGATAGTAACCCCACTAGCAGTCCCACTACTTAGATTCTTAAGCATGGCATTCATTTCTTCCATTTGGGTCTATAGATCATCCTCCTTTTTCTTTTTCTCAGCTTCATATGCTAAGATTCTGGATTTCATCTCCTTAACCAAAAGGTTAGCATCTTCATCCAAACCCTCGAATAGTTTTTTCCATCTCACTCTTAAGACTGTAAGGCCCTAATAAAGAGTCGTCGCTCTGATACCAATTGAAAGTTCAGAGATGGTAAACCTAGATGGGGGTGAATAGGTTTCTACAAATTTTAATTCTTTCTTTGCAATATTAGGCTTTGCGGGATATAAATGTGAGCCTAATACAAACTAGGTGAGACAACCTAGATGATAATGCAAGTAACTCAAGCACGTAGGCTCTCACATATTAGATAACACAAGTAAAGAGTTCGGTTAAGAGATAACCGAAAGCACGTGGAGACAAAGATGTATTCCCGTGTTCCTTTCCTCAAGAGGAAAAAACGTCACGTTGGAGAGGTGTGAGATCCCACGAAGGATTTCCCGATGCCACGAAGGCTCACCTTTTTCTCCGAGCTTATCCCATGAAGGAATAACCCTTTCACTTGTGGTAGACTTTGAGGCAGCCTCCAAACATTCACAATCTTTGTCAGGAGCAAATCCACAACCCGAATGCTTCCGGAAAATTCTGGCCACCTAGGGTTTTCAAGAAATCCTAGAGAACATGTATCTTGAAGAATACAGGGGGAACAAGATTTGGCTCGGAGAGACAGTAGATCAAGACCTCCTCTAGCTTTTCCCCGGAGGGATTTGAGTTTGGGTGGAGGTTGAGGGAGATGTGAGGCTTTTGGTTCTTGCAACAAATGGAGTATTAGAGAGAGAGAGAGAGCTCAAGAACAGAGTATAGTGTAATGCCCTAACTGTCCAGGTCGAAATCCAGCCGTTGGGGAGTGTCCAGCTCAGCATCTGGTCGAGGTGGCCGGTTTGCCGGGCGTGGTGCCGGACCAGCCGGTGAGGCACCCGGTCCTGCCGGGTCACAGACCGGGCCGCTTGGCAGTAGCCGGGCGAGGCACCATGCAAGCATCAAATGCTTATTGGAGAGTGTCCGGTGTGCACCAGCGTGGAAGCTGTCCTATGCCGGGCTGTCCGGCAGGGACCGGATGAGGTGCCGGGCCGGCACCGGGGCACTTCTGGTTTTGCCCCTGGTTTTGGCCCGGTTGGCACGAGCACCACAGCCGGTGGACGCCGGGCCAGCCGGTGCCATAGCCGGTGCGCCGGGCTAGGTGCCGGGCTGGCCGGTGGGATGACCGGTCCACCGGGATCATCGCCAACCTGCATATGTAAAACAATGTCTCCCCTCTTTACATTGAAATGGGGGGTCTCCCTTCACCTTCCAGTTCCATTGATACACCAATATGCTTGATGGACTAAAACCTGGGAATAATCTTGTGGGCAAGTATTAGTCCAATTCTCTAGCTACGGTGTCATTGTTATAAAAATAATGGATAAGGGTAAAATACCCTTACAACTTGTCCATTAGATCACCTTTTATAACTTTCCAAAAAAACCTTGATAGAAACCATCCAGCCCAGCGCTTTATTCTTTTCCATTTGCGAGACTACATCGAAACTTCTTAAAATCCGTAGTTAAGATAACATTTTCAGCCCCAGAAATCTAAGGTATATCATGTGTTATCGACTCATCCAAAACACGAGTACTGTTAATCGGTTGGCCAAACAAAATTTTATACTATTCAAAAATATTTGATTTGAAGTTTTCTTGATAAATACTCGTTCCTTCATCTTGTTCGAGTTGAGAAATCTTTTTTCTTCTATGTTGCCCATTTGCAATAAGATGGAAATATTTGGTATGGTCGCCCTCCCTCTTAAATATGTTTGACTTTTGCCCGCTGCGCCCATTTAGATTCCTCATTGCGACATAATAAAGCAATTACATCTTGAGCGTTACACATAGATCTCCTCTCCTCCTCATCTAAAGGAGTGGTTTCGGCCTTACAGTCGACGATATCCATGATACTAAGAAGATGTTCTTTTTTCAATCTTGTAGTTGCAACTCAATTTTTTTTGCCCAACCCATCAAATGTTGTCTAATATGAAATTTTTTATTTTTCCAAACCTCGAACGGATTCTTCCCCGTAGAAACACAAGCCCACTCTTTGGCAACCATTTCGAAACTCATATTTTAACCATGCTAGCACGAAAGAAAAATTAAACTTGTTTCCAAGAAAATCTTGGTCACCTGAATCAATGAGGAGAGTGTATGATTCAACCCAGATCGAGTAAAGGACACGCACATAAACTAGCGGAAATTATTGTTCCCAATCCACACTAGCAAGAATTATATCCAACTTCTCATAAGTCGGTTTATCGCGCGATTAGCCCAGATGTGAAATAGTTATTTCTATCAAGTCAAGACTCCCAATAATTGCATTGAACATAAAAGACCAGCGCGCATTGAATTTATCATTATTTTCTTCTTCTTTGCCTAATAACATTAAAGTCGCCACCCACTAACATTGGTAGGGGCTCATCCTCGCAAATTCTAACTACTACTTCATCAAGCAACTTAGACTTATAGTCATCTTGGGCAGCACCATCGACCGCTACCAAAGACCATTTAAAATTATCCGCTTTTGACGTCACATAGAACTTAACACATATATCTCTAGTAACTAATTCACTCTGCATTTCCACTGCCAACCCAATAGATTACTTGACCCTTGGGTCAGTAACCCTAAATATATATTTAAAAATGGATTTCCTTTTAAATGCGGGTGATAATGTGTCTCCCTTTAAAAGGGGGTTCACAAACAAAGTGAAATAACAAGTGACATGCAAGATTGAACTTGCTTGACAACTACGACCTACCACAGTTCGTAGACTTTAACTAGCCCTGGACCTCGGCGCTCATTATTCAATAAGAACAATGTTTAAGATTTAAATGATGCTATGATGCATATAATGAGATGTTTTACCTTTGTGTGTTGAATCCTCCCCTTGGGGATGTTTTTAAGGTTCAAGCTTTAATATTTTCCACTCTAGCTTCTTTTCGCTAAATGGTTATTATTATTTTGGAAAAATGTTTCTCATTTTTTTATTAACGTCTTATTAGGTGAAGAAATTATTTTCTTAGAATAAATTCACTCAAATAAGATCTCTGAAAACATATTAAGATTATTTCTTAAGTTTTGTCTTTTAGGCTTTATTTTATTTTCACTTTAGAATTTCATATATCCGCTCAAATTTCACTATATAATTTTCATAAACTTATTTAAATTTCACTATAGCATGTTCACATATATATATTATTTATTTAATTCTATTTGAAAGAACTCAAGTTTGTTTTTGTATTTTTAGTTGAGATGAATTTGAATTTTTAACACCATTATTTTGGTATTTAAATACCTTAACCAATTCCTAAAAAAGTATTTTACATATCCATACAAATTTCATATTTAGTTTATTCACATTTTTATCATTTTGGGGATATTTTTATTTTAATTTTTTGACCAATTTTGATGTCCTATTTATTTTTAGGGTTTTAAATCAATTATTGAAGGTCCAAAATGCCCCTCGCGGGTGGGTCCAACCTTTCAGTCATTTTTAGACAAAACCACCGGTCAAACCAGACCGCCTGTTCCACATCACTCTCTCCCTCTATTCTCTCTCTCACTCATGCTCGTGCTCATGATGGCGACCATGGTCATCGCGCCACTGTCGTGGTGCCCTAGCCATCTCGAGCTGTCGTTGAGGCAGTGCGCATACTATGCCACTCACCTCACTCCGCTCTCTCTTCCTATCCAACTAGATTCGCCTCTCACGCTGTTATTCTCTCTCGCGCAACCCTACCATATCTTGGGATTGGACACCATGGTTGCGCTGCTAAGCTCCAGGAGCTCGTTGGTCTCCGAATGCTTCGCTGCGGTGTCTACATCATCGCGTTGGTGCTGGCGTGGCATATTTATTTAGATTCACACATATTTATATACTAAAACACGTGTACCTTGACAAATCTGTGACAAGTAATTCAAAACATAGGGATTACCATATATTATATATCTTATATGTTAATTTGTTTCTTAATATTTAATTAAATTTTACAAAGTTTTACTTTGACTAAACTTGGAATACGAGCTAAATAAAAATGAAGGTAGTTGCATTGACTTTGAATAGTTATTTCTTAGTCGACTACAAAATAGTAAAAATGAAAATAACTCCACACAATTCAAATGCGTTGAACCGTGGAACCTTCTTCTCCTGCGGTTTAAAATTTAGTGCCACGGTTCTTTTTTTCTCCACAATTAGCCAACCTACGTAAAAAAGAAGGGACGGAGTTGCCTTAGACAACTCATAGTGGGAGGAACATAAGTAGTAACATCACATATCCTACGACGGTTCAGTGACATGACATTCCAATAAATAAAGAAAGAGGGTGAGGTAGTAACTAGCTATGTTAGACTACTTATAGTGCAAGTAACTTCAGGAGTAACTTAGTGTACAACTAAGAAAATATGTATATGTGGCAGTATGTTAACGAGTAGAGAGGAGGATAGAGTAACATAGCTAGTTATCCTAATGTAATATCCCAGAACATAGGGCTAACGAAGGGTAGAACTAAAAAAGGGATGTGCATTTCATCACAAAACGGGGAATTTTTTTGCGCTTTATTGTATAAAACCTAAAAAGGATCAATGTTTCTCTCTCGTTGCTATTAGGGTTAGGGCAAGGAGAGTGTGATGAATTTCGACCCTGACTTCTTTTGAAACTTAGAGTTGGGGAGATGATTTGAATTGGATTTCAAATAGAATTCATTATATAAATGAATTACAAGTTAAACAAGATATAAGTGAATTATGAATTCATAACTCATCCACACATCTCACATATACTCAATAATTCAAAAGAATGTCAAATTTATATACATAAATATAAGTAAATATCAAAACTTCACAAAGAGCTCATAAAACAAAACTTGAGCTTTATAGATATGCACACATAGATACATTGTCTTTACAATATCCAGTATTACAAGAATTGATGAATAATAAAAGACAGAAAATAAAATTACATAAATTGTATTGATCCTAAACTAAAATCTTCATCAATCTTCATCTTGTCACCTTCCAAAAACCTCAATTCAACATGGAAACCTGCAAAACAGGAGCAAATGCAAGAACTTTTCCAGTACCAAGTGTCATTGACACTTGGCAAGCAAAAGAAATGGAAAATGAAGTAGATAAGCTTGGAGGCAGGGAGCAAGTCCCAACCCAGGACAAGGGGGAGCACCGCAGCAGTGCTCCAGCAGGAGCAAGGAGTGGTGCACAAGACAGCACACCACATGCACATATATGAGCTGTCAACCAAGGAGTCCAGCAGATGGTGCTATATATAGCACAATGCATAGAGATCGGCAAGGTATTTTCATACATTTATCCAGAGAAACCAACCACCAAAACCAACCAATCATCCATAAATCATGATGACCTAAGGAGTAGATCAACCAGGAGCTAGGAGGTGAAGTGCTGTGATCACAGCAACCATCCAGAAGCACAACATCAACACAAAAATCACTTTCTAGGAGCTGGAACAAGGTATACATCATACCTGGATGGATCTTATGATCCAATCCATCATAAGCATGCTCATACACACTTGGTGTGGAGCAGTTTGCTCCACTGGGTATCTCATCACTTGGTATTTACCAAGTGATGCCAGGCAGTAGAGGCCAGACCAAGAACTAGAGGAACTAGTGAGTGGATATGCTTAAGTGCTAGTTATCCATGTCACTAAAACCCTAGAACAGTAGCCCACTAGATAACCTAGCACCATATGGTATGTTTAACCATCAGATTCACCCATTTTTCATCAAAAACATCCACAGGGCATTCATCTAAATGATTCTCAACTGTGGAGTTTGTTCATATTTTCATAACACTCACCAAATAGCTAACTAGGATGCAACCAGATGCAATAGCAAGCTACTGAGGTCACAAACTAGCTTATTATGCAAATAAGCCACACATGTAGATAGTCTTCATCACCACATAGGCTCAGACAAGAATATCTTTTCCAAAATCATACTGGAATTCAGTTAAGCAACAGTTTATACAGATGAATCACAACCAACACATGGTTCATCAAGGATAACTGACAGAAATTAACACATGGCAACAATATGACATGCATAGAAGGATTACTGAAGCAATTGTTTCAGTAATGCCTATCTGGCTACCAAGATTTGTTAACCAAGCATTACTGCAAGCTTAAGTAACTCAATTAACCACTAAGCATGCACATAAACCACAGGTAAGGCACCAATGGCATCACAAGCTATACAGAGTGAGAGATAATCCCCAAAAGGCATCACAGGTCAACCATTTGGCAACCAGCAAGGTCCGGAGTGTCTCTAGCCAATCGCTAGAACAATAGCCAAGCAAGACAAAGACACTGACCATTAGTATCTGATGATCCAATGGATCAATTGGATCATAAGCAAGACACGGGAGCATATCACTGGCATCACAAGTGCCAGGGTAATAGCATAGCATGATAGTAAGCATCACCAGCAAGTAAATGCATAGCAGTAAACCTAGACAAGCAAGGATAGGACACCAGTAAGCATAGACAGCATATCAAGCATGGTACAACATAGCTTAGAAGTATACAATGGAGCAGCACAGCTAGGAGATGAACCGCACAGAGCAACATATAGCATTGGTCAGTGACCAGTAAAGGTTTGGGCTGGCCAGGGCTTGTGCTGAGGAAGGATTCGATGCAAGGAGCAACAACAACAAGGTCCTGCATGATCCTAGGATCATCATGAAGCTTGGGAGTAAGAGGAAGAAGAAGAACAGTAGCATGGAGGCGCACAGACATGGAGATGAGAGAGAGGGGGAGCATGAACACTTACCCACTCCTGGAAGCAGGAGCTACGGCATGGCGAGGAAGTGCCCGCGCGGCCGTAGCAACTACAAGTCCAGGGAGGGCGCCGATGTTACGTCGACGATCTCCACGAACAGCACAAGACCTGGGGACGATGGCATAGGTGCTGCTGAAGCAGCACCCGCGCTAGGACAGTTCCAGAAGAGCGCTAGCATCGATGACGAGGTCCACGGCTCACCGGAGACCACCAATCGCCGGAGGCGATTTACTCCCAGATCTGGCAGGGTGGCGATCTGGCGAAGGAGGAAGGATTCGGCGAAACCGTGCGGACAGATCGGTAGATCTCCGCACGGCGGTTCAGGCGGTGTCGGTGGTGAGGACAGGGGCGGCTGGAGTTGGCCGGAGCGTGGCGGCGGCCATGGCGGCGACGCCATCGCCTCGAAGTCGCCTGCGTGTTAGGGTTAGGCTACGAGAGAGAGAGAGAGAGAGAGAGAGAGAGAGAGAGAGAGAGAGAGAGAGAGAGAGAGAGAGAGAGAGAGAGAGAGAGAGAGAGATGAGTGGGTGGGCCGACTGGGCCGGATCCCACCGAGGGGGTTTGTCTCGGCCAAATGGGACGACCCAAATGGGCCCAAGTGGCTGGTTTAAATGGGCTAGGGGTATTTCAATAATTTCACTATTTCAAATAACCCCTAAATTTTGTAAAATTCCAAACAAATTATTTAAAACTCCAAAAATTCAAGGAAAATATGAAACACTCATATAAAATATTCCTTAACCAAAATAAAATATGAAATGAAATAAACAAAGAGAAATCAAATTTAAGAATTTTGGATATGAATTTAAAAATGGAAATTCAAATTTGTAATTTTCTTGAATATATAAATTCAAGGAGAATTTCAATATAACTTTAATATTTCCAAAATTCCATATTTCCAAAAAGAGGAATATTCTTTTATTATTAACCTTTTTAATTAAGGTTAATATTTCCAAAGGAAATTCTATTAATCCTAAACTTTTTCTTTTATCAGAAAATCATATAAAAGGATTATAAATAAGGCGTAAATATTCTAAATTAAATCTTAATCATCCAAATATAACAAGTAATTCGGGGAAAGGGATTCAAGATAAAAGAATGCACCCATGCATACATCATTTGGATTTTATAACATTGTTCTTACCGGGCAATGATGCTTCTTTACAGAACCCGAGGTCCAGGTTCCATACAACGCATCGAACTGCACTATCTCGCAGTCACCAGGCAAGTTCACTCTTGCTCATGCCATCTTGATTATGTTCTATCAATTAACTCACAAAGCTATATACTTATCACTCCTGCATTGAAAATAAAATGTTACTTTTCCAATTATGAATATGACTATGTGGCTGGCAATGGAACCATGGTATGTGTTGATGGTGGAGGTTCCATTGCAAGGGTTCTAATCATTTAGGACTAATCACCAATGCCGTCTAGTGATTCTAGCGCCGTACATTTCGCGTTAACCATAAGATCTATAATGGCTCTGGAGAAGTCAGCTCTATCTTTTCCCTCTCTCATATCAATGGACTAGTGATATTGGTTGCCAGTATCGGTCTATCTATTGGTAAAGGTTAGGACAATGGTCCGTAACGGTCTACCATTAGATATAGGAGAGGGCAGACTTATTAAAAGTCTATGAAGGATTGTAAGGGTTGTCCGCATCGGTCTATCTATGGTGTATAGGGCATATGAATTGTTCGGAACGGTCTACCTTAATGGTATAGGTGAGAACAAATGCCAGGGCCGGTTTCTCCATAGATAAAGGGCAGGACATACTTACAAAAGGGTGGATCTGCAAGGTCGCGGAGAAGGCAGTGATTGGCTTGGTTCTTATGCCGGGCCTCACACTAAGGAAGTGTGGACGGGAAAGTACGTCCGGTTGGCAACAAGGATAAGTTCTCTTATGGGAAAAGTAACGCACCTCTGCAGAGTGTATTAAATTGTGGCTTGTCACTCCCAGTTCCGGGAAGGGAACTACGAACGCGGCAGGAAAGAAACTCCATGAAGTTCTGGTCAACCTGTGAAGACTGGCGGGCATAGTTTTCAATATAAAATAAAACTTTTGAAGAAATGTTTGCGAAACATGCATTGACATGAGATTTTCTGATCAATGGTCGTAGCTAGTGCATCATATACTTTTTTCTGTTTTGAACTTGTTGAATATCTCTGTACTCACTTTCTTTTGACACTCTTGTTAGACTGTGACAATGAAGTGGAGGGCAACGACGGAGCACCGGAGGAGGCTACGAATTGGTCTACGAGGAACTTGATCTATCCGGAGGAGTGGAAGGCGTGGTGACGTGGGCATTACCCTTCGGGTAACTGTTATTTCCCTATCCTGTACGGCCCAACTGGAGGCCCATGAAGACAACCGATGGCAAGGTGGACTACTACGTCGGTGCCGAAGAAGGTTCCGTGAAGAACAAGATGAAGAAACGAAGAATACAAGGAAAGTCTAGAACTAGGGTCCTTTGTAACCTAGTCGTACCCGGACAGATCTCTCGGGACCTGGATCCCTATATAAGGGCCAGGAGAGGGGCTGCCGAGGGACACACGCAATCTTAGCAATTTTGGCCACCATAAGTCCAGGGCTAGGTCCCCGTAGTACTTAGCCTCTCGACGAGATCACATCCGAAACCTTCGGCACCCCATTGTAACCCGATATTTTCATAATCAAGATCAGACAGGCAGGACGTAAGAGTTTTACCTCATCGAGGGCCCTGAACCTGGGTAAATCGCTTTCCTCGCTTGTTTGATAACCGATGTCTCGTGTCAGCCTACATGATTCCATCTACCCTAAGCCCCGAACGGAAGGCATTGCCGAGGAGTAACCTCGACAATTGGCGCCGTCTGTGGGAAGCCTGTTGGCACAAGATCCATCATCTGCAGATCCAGCCGTGTCGTCGGCAGCTTCGTCGACACCGTGATGCGCGTGAGACACACGTCCGTTGGGAACCCCAAGAGGAAGGTGTGATGCGTACAGTAGCAAGTTTTCCCTCAGTAAGAAACCAAGGTTATCGAACCAGTAGGAGTCAAGGAACACGTGAAGGTTGTTGGTGGCGGAGTGTTGTGCGGCGCAACACCAGTGATTCCGGCGCCAACGTGGAACCTGCACAACACAATCAAAGTACTTTTCCCCAACGTAACAGTGAGGTTGTCAATCTCACCGGCTTGTTGTAAACAAAGGATTAGATGTATAGTATGCATGATGATGTTTGTTTGCGAAGAACAGTAAAGAACAATTGCAGTAGATTGTATTTCAGATGTAAAGAATAGGACCGGGGTCCACACTTCACTAGTGGTGTCACTCCCATAAGATAAACAGATGTTGGGTGAACAAATTACAGTTGGGCAATTGACAAATAAAGAAGGCATAACAATGCACATACATATATCATGATGAGTACTATGAGATTTAATCAGGGCATTACGACAAAGTACATAGACCGCTATCCAAACATGCATCTATGCCTAAAAAGTCCACTTTCAGGTTATCATCCAAACCCCTTCCAGTATTAAGTTGCAAACAACAGACAATTGCATTAACTATGGTGCGTAATGTAATCAACACAAATATCCTTAGACAAAGCATCGATGTTTTATCCCTAGTGGCAACAACACATCCACAACCTTAGAGGTTGCTATCACTCCCCTGCATTCAATGGAGGCATGAACCCACTATCGAGCATAAATACTCCCTCTTGGAGTCACAAGTATCAACTTGGCCGGAGCCTCTACTAGCAACGGAGAGCATGCAAGAACATAAATAACATATATGATAGATTGATAATCAACTTGACATAGTATTCAATATTCATCGGATCCCAACAAACACAACATGTAGGATTACAAATAGATGATCTTGATCATGATAGGCAGCTCACAAGATCTAACATGATAGCACAATGAGGAGAAGACAACCATCTAGCTACTGCTATGGACCCATAGTCCAGGGGTGGACTACTCACACATCGATCCGGAGGCGATCATGGCGATGAAGAGACCTCCGGGAGATAATTCCCCTCTCCGGCAGGGTGCCGGAGGCGATCTCCTGAATCCCCCGAGATGGGATTGGCGGCGGCATCTCTGGAAAGTTTTCCGTATCGTGGCTCTCGGTACTGGGGGTTTCGCGACGAAGGCTTTAAGTAGGCGGAAGGGTAGAGTCGGGGGCGTCACGAGGGGCCCACACAACAGGGCCGCGCGGCCAGGGCCTAGGCCGCGCCGCCCTCGCGTGTCGCCACCTCGTCGCCCCAATTCGTTTCCTCTTCGGTCTTCTGGAAGCTTCGTGGAAAAATAGGCCCTTGGGCGTTGATTTCGTCCAATTCCGAGAATATTTCCTTACTAGGATTTCTGAAACCAAAAACAGCAGAAACAAAGCAATCGGCTCTTCGACATCTCGTCAATAGGTTAGTGCCGGAAAATGCATAATAATGACATATAATGTGTATAAAACATGTGAGTATCATCATAAAAGTAGCATGGAACATAAGAAATTATAGATACATTTGGGACGTATCAAGCATCCCCAAGCTTAGTTCCTACTCGCCCTCGAGTAGGTAAACGATAACAAAGATAATTTCTGAAGTGACATGCTATCATAATCTTGATCATACTATTGTAAAGCATATGAGATGAATGCAGCGATTCGAAGCAATGATGGAGATAATGAGTAAACAAATGAATCATATAGCAAAGACTTTTCATGAATAATACTTTCAAGACAAGCATGAATAAGACTTGCATAAGAGTTACTCATAAAGCAATAAATTCAAAGTAAAGGCATTGAAGCAACACAAAGGAAGATATAAGTTTCAGCGGTTGCTTTCAAATTCAACATATATATCTCATGGATAATTGTCAACACAAAGTAATATAACAAGTGCAATAGGTAAACATGTAAGAATCAATGCACACAGTTCACACAAGTGTTTGCTTCTGAGATAGAAAGAATAGGTAAACTGACTCAACAATAAAGTAGAAGAATGGCCCTTCGCAGAAGAAAGCATGGATTACTATTTTTGTGCTAGAGCTTTTCATTTTGAAAACATAGAAACAATTTTGTCAACGGTAGTAATAAAGCATATGTGTTATGTATAAGATATCTTATAAGTTGCAAGCCTCATGCATAGTATACCAATAGTGCTCGCACCTTGTCCTAATTAGCTTGGATTAACATGGATTATCATTGCATAGCATATGTTTCAACCAAGTTTCACAAAGGGGTACCTCTATGCCGCCTGTACAAAGGTCTAAGGAGAAAGCTCGCATTGGATTTCTCGCTTTTGATTATTCTCAACTTAGACATCCATACCGGGACAACATAGACAACAAATAATGGACTCCTCTTTAATGCATAAGCATTCAACAACGAGTTAAAATTCTCATAAGAGATTGAGGATTGATTGTCCAAACCGAAACTTCCACCATGAATCATGGCTTTAGTTAGCGTCCCAATGTTCTTCTCTAACATTATGCATACTCAAACCATTTGATCATGAAAATCGCCCTTACTTCAGACAAGACGAACATGCATAGCAAGTCACATGATATTCAACAAAGGTAAAAGTTGATGGCGTCCCCGTAAACATGGTTACCGCAGCAACAAGCAACTTATTAAGAAATAAGACACATAAGTACATATTCTTCACCACAATAGTTTTTAAGGCTATTTTCCCATGAGCTATATATTGCAAAGGCAAAGAATAGAATTTTAAAGGTAGCACTCAAGTAATGTACTTTGGAATGGCAGAGAAATACCATGTAGTAGGTATGTATGGTGGACACAAATGACATAGTTTTTGGCTCAAGGACTTGGATGCACGAGAAGAATTCCTCTCAATACAAGGCTAGGCTAGCAAGGTTTTTTGAAGCAAATAGTATAAAAGGTGCAGCAAAGCTCACATATGAACATATTGTAACTATTATAAGACTTTACATTGTCTCATTGTTGTTCAAACACCTCAACCAGAAAATATCTAGACTCTAGAGATCAATCATGCAAACCAAATTTTAACAAGCTCTATGTAGTTCTTCATTAATGGGCGCAAACAGTGGCGGATCTAGGATTATAAATCAGGGTGGTCCATCTTGATAAAAATATTTTTTGACACAAACAAATCAATGTAAACATACTAGCATATAATGTGACAGTAACACTATGATCTTACACATATATAGTAGTTCACAACATTTCACAATTCAGTTTGTTTTTTTGCATAAAATAGACCTACATACCTTCAAAAGCTCAAAGAAAAGACTACTTTTGATTGGGCCTCCGCCTTGTCATGGCCATGAAAGTCTCAATTACATCTTCTTCATCCACTTTGGAGAAAGTATCTCTCTCAATGTATGTGACTAGACAATCATCCAAAAGACTATCGCCCATCTTATTTCTCAACTTGCTCTTGACAAAACTCATTGCATAAAATGCTCTTTCAACATTTGCCGTCGCCACCGGAAGAAGCAATACCAATTTGAGAAGCAAGTACACCAAATTATGAACTATATGCATCCTTGTTTCTACAAGCTTAACCGAAAGATCAACAAGGTTTTGTAGGTCTTTGAATTTTTCATCTCTTCTCATGTCATCAATATAGTTATCAAGTTGTAGCTCAAGGTATATCAAATCTTGGCTTTGAAACTCATTGGGGTAGAACTCAGCAAGCTTGCGTATCTTGTGTGCATCAAAAGCAGCAAATGAGTTGGCGGGACTCAATGCCGACATACAAGAAAGCAACTCCATATTGATCTCATCAAACCTATTATCAAGCTCTTGAATAATTTGATCAACAATTCCAAGATAAACTTCTCTTCTAAAATGATCATCATTTGTTTGACGTCGAGAAAACCGTGATGATCTTCCATAAGGCACATAATCATCCTCCATCACAGGAACTTGAATGCCATTTGTATTGCAAAATGATGTGACCCTTTTTAGGAATGCATCCCAACCATGAGACCTCAACTCTTGCATTCTATTCTTCGCCATTTGAACAAGATCAATTGCAGCAAGAATATCTTGGTCTCTTCTTTGCAAACACTCGGACAATTCATTAGTATATCCAAGAATGACAAGCATCAAGTGTGCATGGAAAACAAAGTCAAATGACTCAAATACACCAACAAAAGTATGTATTTTTGGCCAATCACCTCTTTGTGAAGTATCTTCTCCAAGTTCTATGAGTGTATCACGAATTGAGGGATACATAGCAATCATGTTGAGAACAGTTTTGAAATGAGATCCCCATCGAGTGTCGCCTGGCCTAGGTAACCCCATTTCTTGATTTAATCCTCTTCCAGTTTCCAATTCACCACATTCAATTGCCTTCATGATATTCTGAAGTGTAGCATTCCGAAGCATATCATGCCGCTTACAAGAAACTCCAACAATACCAAGCAAGAGAGACACTTGATCAAAAAACCATACACAATCATTATTTCCCTTGGCAACAGCAACAAGAACTAGCTGGAGTTGATGTGCAAAACAATGCACATAATAAGCGAAGGTGACTCTTTCATGATAAGTGTCTTCAAACCTTTAATTTCTCCTCTCATGTTGCTAGCCCCATCATAACCTTGCCCACGGATTTGAGTTATAGCCAAATGGTGTTGCTTAAGTAATGCTTCAATTGCTTTCTTAAGTGATAATGATGTAGTATCACTTACATGAACTACTCCAATAAAGTGCTCCCGCGGTCTTCCTAGCTTATCAACATAACGCAAGCATAGAGCAAGTTGTTCTTTGTGTGACACATCACTAGACTCATCGGCTAGAATAGCATAGTAATCATCACCAAGTTCTTCAATAATTTGCTTTCTAGTTTGTATGGCACAACATTGAATAATCTGTGATTGTATCCCATGGCTAATCAATGTGCAATTACGTGGAGCATTGTGCAAGACATACTTATTTACCTCTTCACTATTGGTTGCAAGCAATTTCAATAGCTCAATGAAGTTACCTCTATTGCTAGACTCTTCACTTTCATCATGTCCTCGGAATGCCAATCCTTGATGAAGAAGAAACTTCAAGCATCTAAGAGAATACTTCAACCTGATCTTGTAAAGACGAAGATCTTCGCTGTCCACTCTCACAATAATATCATCAATTGTTGCACGGGGATCCACAAATAAGTTGTATTTCTCTTGAGCTTTGTTGTGCACACTCGTTACACCACCAACATGTTTCCCAAGTGCATCATCTCTATTCCAACTGCTCCAACCACCATCGGTAAATGCATTAGTTCCCTTGCCACTAGTTTTTTTCTCTTTGAACAAGTAGCACACAAAGCAAAATGCAGTTTCTTTGTTGGCACTATATTCAAGCCAATGGTGTTGATGAAACCAAAAAGGATTGAATGAACGACTTCTTCCACCGATTAGCCTTCCGTTAAATACTTGTGAATGATCTTGGAATGGACCTTTAAGAATGTATGCTCTTCGAACCGCATCTTGATCATTGACCGGATAATCCGCAATAGGTACTCTTTCCCCGGGATCTTGTGGAAGCCGATTTATATCATAAACCGGCGGCGGTTGATAAGATGGCATGTCATTCACAATTTCTTCAATAGCTCCCTCTTGCACTCCTGATTCAATTTCTTCCACCACCATTTCTTCCGCCACATCCTCCATAGGCATGGGACTGGCCGCAGGGATAAGAGATGAAGGAGAAGCCTTCTTATTTGCCCTTCGAAAAAGAGATGCAATCGTCGACATCGACGCCATGTCTCCGGTCCTTTTCATTGTTGAAGACTTCAACAATTCTACAAAAAAATTGTTCAACATATTTTAGTATGTGTCTAAACTTAATTGGACATCAATCCTAAATTCCTAATTTCTAAACAATCCATTATCCATCTTCCATCATTTTACATCTAGACATAACAGTGACAAAAATCTGAAATTACCTAAATGGTTGGAGGATGAACTGGGGTCTGCTCAGCTGCTGGCCTGCTGCTGGCCTTCTCCACGCCGCCGGAGCAACGTAGCCGGGCCGGAACGAACGCCGGTCGCCGGCGCCAGCGGCCTCCCTGCTCGGTTGATGTGCCTAGGGTTCAGGGGAGGGGAATTGGGGAAGGGCGGCCGTGACTGGCTGTTGCGGCGGCGGCCGGATGGAGGTTGGCTGGAGGGTGGAGGCGAGCCGGCGGCGAGGGCGCGAGACGGGCGGGGCGGCGGCCGGCGGGCGCCTGGGGCGAGGCGGGGGGCGCGGGGCAGCAGGGCGACGCAGTCTCGGCTCCGTGTCTCCCGTCGCTCGTCCAGTCCAGAGGCAGAAACGAAGTAACGAACAGGTTTGGGCTTTTCATTTTTTTTCCTACATGGTATATGGGCCGAATCAAAATTCCAGGGTGGTCCATGGACCACCCTGGCCACCCTTTAGATCCGCCAATGGGCGCAAAGTACATGATGCAAGAGCTTAAACATGATCTATATGAGCACAACAATTGCCAAGTATCTCATTATTCAAGACATTATACCAATTACCACATGCGGCATTTTCCGTTTCCAACCATATAACAATGAATGAAGTAGTTCAAATTTCACAATGAACATTAAAGATAAAGCTAAGAACATATGTGTTCATACGAAACAGCGGAGCGTGTCTCTCTCCCAAACAAAGAATGCTAGGATCCGATTTTATTCAAACAAAAACAAAAACAAACAACGCTCCAAGTAAAGCACATAAGATGTGACGGAATAAAAGTATAGTTTCACTAGAGGTGACCTGATAAGTTGTCGATGAAGAAGGGATGCCTTGGGCATCCCCAAGCTTAGATGCTTGAGTCTTCTTAAAATATGCGAGGATGAACCACGGGGCATCCCCAAGCTTAGACTTTTCACTCTTCTTGATCATATTGTATCATCCTCCTCTCTTGACCCTTGAAAACTTCCTCCACACCAAACTCAAAACAAACTCATTAGAGGGTCAGTGCATAATTCATATATTCAGATGTGACATAATCATTCTTAACACTTCTGGACATTGCACAAAGCTACCGAAAGTTAATGGAACAAAGAAATCCATCAAACATAGCAAAACGAGCAATGCGAAATAAAAGGCAGAATCTGTCAAAACAGAACAGTCCGTAAAGACGAATTTTTTAGAGGCACCAGACTTGCTCAGATGAAAATTCCCAAATTGAATGAAAGTTGCGTACATATCTGAGGATCACGTACGTAAATTGGCAGATTTTTCTGAGTTACCTACAGAGAACCTTGCCCAAATTCGTGACAGCAAGAAATCTGTTTCGCGCAAGTAATCCAAATCTAGTATTGACTTTACTATCAAAGACTTTACTTGGCACAACAATGCAATAAAATAAAGATAAGGAGAGGTTGCTACAGTAGTAACAACTTCCAAGACTCAAATATAAAATAAAAGTGTAGAAGTAAAATAATGGGTTGTCTCCCATAAGCGCTTTTCTTTAACGCCTTTCAGCTAGGCGCAGAAAGTGTGTATCAAGTATTGTCAAGAGACGAAGCATCAACATAGGGGTTTGGAGTTTTCTCAACTATGCATTTTATCTTATCTATGTAAGTTTGAGAGGCTCCTTTTTCATTATTCCTAGGCTTGCTATCCTCGTCAAACAAATTTTCAGGAACAAGCCAACCATAGTTATCTATAATAACTAAATAGGAGCAACCCACAAAGTAATTTCTCTTAACATGCAAGCTATCCACCTCATCAACCATCTTTGACAAATCATAGCTTCCCACATCAGCAACCTGCCATGTCATTAATATGTTTATTTTTGCATCTAAATCTGGTGAAAAAGCACACGTCGCCTTTCATGTTTTCTGTAGACTATAGCACTCTTCATCTCCTTTTTTTATTGTTGTTCCTATTCGCCTCCTCCACCCATACGACATAACTCCTCCTTTTATTGCTAGCTGTTCCTATTCGTCTCCTCCACCCACACGACAAATCAAAAGACGATTTATCTCAACATTTTCACATCCTCCAATCAAGAGTAACCTGCCATTAGTCTTTATAGGAGCTCATTTCTATTTTAGTACCAGAGACCGAGCTGCGTCTCAACATGCCCATCTCATATGCCCTCCACTGACTCGCCTCCAAATTCCATCTGTCGCACTCAACTGATCCCTTTCTAATCGTGCCCAGCGCCATCACGGGACGTAGGCCGCATGCACTGCCTCTTTTCTCCTCCATTGCTACTTGGAACTCCTGCTCTTGCTCTCGTGCTCTCTCCTCGCTTCCACCACATGCTCCGCTTATGGAGGTGAGGCGCTGACCAGGAGTCTAGGACAAGGGTCCTCGTCTTCTAAATGTCCCCTTTCTTCTCTTAATTTATTATGCAGATGTCAACATGTGAAGCTGCTCATCCTATGCGCACAGGGCCACCTTCATCCTCCAGATCGATTCAAGCATGTGTGCGTGATGTGCAACTCAGGTCAGGTCGTGCTCCATAGAATACAAATTTTTTCTTTACTATTTTCTCTCTAAATTTTGCGGTGTGTTCTATCATGTTATATAATATAGTAACATTAATCCAGCCCATTCTTTTAGGGTGGGGCAGACCTTATATGGGCTGGGCTTTTTTATTTTTTTTCTTATTTTCTATATAAGATATATGGGCTGGGCTAAATCTTAGGGTGGGGCTGGCCCCACCCTTCCACCCTGTTGGCTCCGCCACTGGTAACATACCATCCCAACTTGTTTTCTAGAGCTTCATGCATTCCTAGGAGCTTACAAGGTATTGTTGTCTTAATCTCCCCACCATCATTAGCATTTTTAGTGTACCTTATTCTATCCATGTCCATCTTTTCAAGGGTACTAGCAAAGTTGGTATAAGAGCCAAGCATCTTATATTTAATAAAGACCTTTCTAGCCTCTCTTGCTACACCTCGAAATTCTTTAAGAAGGGTTTCTAAGACAAAATCTTTCTTTTCCCCTTCCTCCATATCACAGAGTGTGAGAAACATGTGTTGAATTATAGGATTGAGATTAACAAATTTAGTTTCCAACATGTGTACTAAAGAAGCTACAAGCAATTTCATAAGTAGGAGCAAGTTCTACCAAGTGTCTATCTTCAAAATCTTCACTCGTACTAACATGAGTGAAAAAATCTTCTATATTATCCCTTCCAATTATAGACCCTCGTCCTACCGGTATGTCTTTTAGAGTGAACTTAGGAGGAAACATGATGAAATAAACAAAAGGTAAACAAAGTAAATGCAAGTAACTAATTTTTTTGTGTTTTTAATATGGAGAACAAGACAGTAAATAAAGTAAAACTAGCAACTAATTTTTTTGTGTTTTTGATATAAGAGCAAACAAAGCAGTAAATAAAATAAAACAAACCAAGACAAAAACAAAGTAAAGAGATTGGATGTGGGAGACTCCCCTTGCAACGTGTCTTGATCTCCCCGGTAACGGCGCCAGAAAAAGTTGCTTGATGCGCGTGAGACACACGTCCGTTGGGAACCCCAAGAGGAAGGTGTGATGCGTACAGCAGCAAGTTTTCCCTCAGTAAGAAACCAAGGTTATCGAACCAGTAGGAGTCAAGGAACACGTGAAGGTTTTTGGTGGCGGAGTGTAGTGCGGCGCAACACCAGTGATTCCGGCGCCAACGTGGAACCTGCACAACACAATCAAAGTACTTTGCCCCAACGTAACAGCTGAGGTTGTCAATCTCACCGGCTTGCCGTAAACAAAGGATTAGATGTATAGTGTGGATGATGATGTTTGTTTGCGAAGAACAAGTAAAGAACAATTGCGTAGATTGTATTTCGGATGTAAAGAATAGGACCGGGGTCCACAGTTCACTAGTGGTGTCTCTCCCATAAGATAAACGGATGTTGGGTGAACAAATTACGGTTGGGCAATTGACAAATAAAGAAGGCATAACAATGCACATACATATATCATGATGAGTACTATGAGATTTAATCATGGCATTACGACAAAGTACATAGACCGCTATCCAGCATGCATCTATGCCTAAAAAGTCCACTTTCAGGTTATCATCCGAACCCCTTCCAATATTAAGTTGCAAACAACAGACAATTGCATTAAGTATGGTGCGTAATGTAATCAACACAAATATCCTTAGACAAAGCATCGATGTTTTATCCCTAGTGGCAACAGCACATCCACAACCTTAGAGGTTGCTGTCACTCCCCCAAATTCAATGGAGGCATGAACCCACTATTGAGCATAAATACTCCCTCTTGGAGTCACAAGTATCAACTTGGCCAGAGCCTCTATTAGCAACGGAGAGCATGCAAGAACATAAATAACATATATGATAGATTGATAATCAACTTGACATAGTATTCAATATTCATCGGATCCCAACAAACACAACATGTAGGATTACAAATAGATGATCTTGATCATGATAGGCAGCTCACAAGATCTAACATGATAGCACAATGAGGAGAAGACAACCATCTAGCTACCGCTATGGACCCATAGTCCAGGGTGGACTACTCACACATCGATCCGGAGGCGATCATGGCGATGAAGAGACCCCCGGGAGATGATTCCCCTCTCCGGCAGGGTGCCGGAGGCGATCTCCTGAATCCCCCGAGATGGGATTGGCGGCGGCGTCTCTGGAAGGTTTTCCGTATCGTGGCTCTCGGTACTGGGGGTTTCGCGACGAAGGCTTTAAGTAGGCGGAAGGGTAGAGTCGGGGGCGTCACGAGGGGCCCACACAACAGGGCCGCGCGGCCAGGGCCTAGGCCGCGCCGCCCTGGCGTGTCGCCGCCTCGTCGCCCCACTTCGTTTCCTCTTCGGTCTTCTGGAAGCTTCGTGGAAAAATAGGCCCCTGGGCGTTGATTTCGTCCAATTCCGAGAATATTTCCTTACTAGGATTTCGAAACAAAACAGCAGTAAAACAACAACTCGGCTCTTCGACATCTCGTCAATAGGTTAGTGCCGGAAAATGCATAATAATGACATATAATGTGTATAAAACATGTGAGTATCATCATAAAAGTAGCATGGAACATAAGAAATTATAGATACGTTTGGGACGTATCACACCGTCAACATCACCAAGCTTGGGGAGTCCGATCCGATTCAGCTCCTATGAGTTCACCCCGCACAGCGACTCTTCTCGCTCGACTTTCTTGGGTCTACAAGGAAACATGGATATGACGTTCGGGAGCGTCCACTGCAACGTAAACGTGGAAGGAGTCCTTCGTCTACTAGAACCGTTCATCCCCAGATCGGCAAGGAAATCGCCCCCACCGGCCGCAGGATCGATCATGTCATCGTCGATCGATCTTTCGGCTGGCCTGGCAGACTCGACGAATTCGTCTCCACCATCGACTCCTCGATCGATGTCTTCGATGTCGGTTGGATCCGATAACCCTGCATCATCGGAGATGACCTCGTACTACTGCCTAAATTGCGACACCAGGCACGGGTTGGGATCGAGTGACACACCGTCATCTGCAGCGACCAGTATTCGTCGGGAGAGGACAGTGTCGACAGCGTTGTCAAGGAGGCCACCTGGAAAGCAGCGCGTCACCAAGTCTATGCCGCCAATAACGCAGGAAACGCGAGAATCGGGGGAGGTGGAGATCACACCCCTCTCTCTAGTAGACGATATAGCTTTGAAAACAGTGCCAGTAACAACAATAGCGATTACACCATCGCGACAACTTCAGGAAGGAAAAGATCGAGTTCGAAGTAGTAAACTGGGAATCACAGTACCACGCTATACTCGGAAGATCAGCTTATGCCAAGTTCATGGCTGTGCCGCATTACGCATACCTCAAGCTGAAAATGCCAGGGAACATGTAATGTCCCAGGTTTAGAGACGATCGAGGGGTAGATTTTAGAAAGGGATGTGCATTGCATCGTAAATTCCGGGGAAATTTCGCGCTTTTAAAACAAAACTGCATCGAAGGGGGACAAGTTTCTCTCTCGACACCTTACAGGGTTAGGGTTTCGAGAGTGCGACAAACTTGCACTTATTCAACTAAACTAGGGTTTTGGAGAAGAGAGAAGGGATGTTGCATCACAACCTTAAGTTGCATGATTGAATTCAAAATTAAATTGTATGATTGAATTCAAACCAAATTTGAATTTGAATTTCAAATTCAAACATCAAATTGATATCTCATCATTCAAACTTGAGATAATTCAATAAACAATTATAAGTAATCAAGAATATAAATAGTACAACAATTATAGAAAGCTCATTAAGGAAAATTGGAGCTTTATTGATAATCACACATAATACATTGTCATTTACAATATCCAGAATGGTAATATGAAATATTACAACACATTACATAAATTGGACAAAAATAGAAAAAGAAAAGAAAAGGAAATTACAATTCAATGATTTATCCTAACACTACAAACTAAACTTCATATAGTCTTGTACTTGATGATCTTCATGATCATTAGATCATCACTTTGATCCCTGCACACAATCACAAAGAAAGCAAGTTATGCCAAGTGGCATAGCCACTTGGCAGGTTAGAAATTAAATGAAAAGAGAGAGGATATGACCAAAGCTGCCGAGCTGATCAGCTCACAGCCAAGTCCCAAGCCAGATGCAAAGCATCAGGATACACACACACACAGCCTGCTCACAAGGCTGTGTGCATGGAGCACATCACACACACGCAGCTAGTGAGTCACCCAAGTGTGCCAGGCTCGACTGTCGACAAAGAGAGCAAAGCAGAGAGGGTATAAAACCTTTTCCACCGCCAGAACTAGCTGTTCATCGACAACAGCTTCACTGGGTAAGTTACCAAGAACACAAGAACACAAGAACAGCCTACCTGCTTGTTCAATCTATTTCCCAATCACCAGAAATTCACCAAGCATCACCAGCAAGCCAGGAGGAGCAGGGCAAGCTCATAATCCAACCAGAAGAAATCCTCTACATCAACAACCATTTCTAGGAGCTGGAGTGAGGTATACACAAAGAATCATGAGCAAGCATCTGTCTTGCTCATAAATAAGCATGAGCATCAATCACACACAAGCAAAAGGGTGTGAGTACCAGTTTGTATCATCATCTGGCTACTCAGCCTTTTGGTGCAAGCAAACTAAAGGACAGATCGAAGGAAATTACCAAGGGAACAGATGGTATGTCAACATGGTGACATACCAGAGAAATCCAACCTGGATAAATCCCTGACTAGCCATTCAAAATCATCTAGCACCTAAAGCCAAGCAAGCCATCAGACAGATAGACAGATTATGTCTATTCTTGTTGTCAACAGCAAAGGTAACTGGAAAACCAACAAGGTTTCTTCCAAGTGAGATATTCACCAAATCACAAGCAAGCCAACAAAGGTGGGAGCTACCCTAACAGACAAGGAATTGCCGTCGTGGCCACCTCAACCACTCTACCAAACCCAACAGAGAAGCCATGCACGGATATCATTACCCGGATGGGTTCAAATGGAGCTAAGGTTCCCAACAGCATGTTGGCATCCCTCTAGCTCAATCAATTTAATTGTAAGATGATCACAACGCCAGCCAGTTCACATCATTTATCCACTTAGCCAAGCAAGACAACACAGATAAATGAAGATACAAGAAGTCAATACACCAGAGCTTTGCAAATGATCCAGAGGATCACTGCAAGCATCAACAGATGCTTGAGCAAGCACCAGCACACACCAGGCCAAGCCTGTGTAATGCACACACAACACAATGAGAGCAATAGTGAAGCACATATATGAAACAACAACATTTACAAGCAAAGGATGATCATGTGATCATCAACAGCTTGTTAAAGCATGACAGAACATGCTAGAGCCAACCTAGCAACAACTCATGGATCATTTGACTAACACAACACCAATTCATCAACAGTTGCTTCACAGCTAATCACATAAATACTTTATGATTGTATCCGTAAGCACATCAAATGCTTAATGAATCATTGGATCATAATACACCAGGCTAAACATATAAATTCATCAACTGTATAACACAGATAAGCCACAGTGATAATCAATTGAGCATAATCATAAATCTGAGCACCAGAATAAGCCACAATGGCTCTGGCACTTGCAAACTTGCAAGAAATTGCACACTGTAATCAAGCCAGGGTATCACACATGAACACACTTGAATTCTAGCCAGCATAGCAACTAGAATAGAGGCACAGATCAGGAAATGAGTGAAAACAGCAAGCACTGGCGTGGCTGTGGTAACACCGGCTAAGGCCGATAGGGGCCCAGTAGCAAGAACAACAGCAGCATAGCTATGGCCATGGCAGTAGAGCAACAGCAGCAGCTAGCCAGAAGCGCAGCAGTAGCACACACGCATGCACAGCAAGCCCAAGTGGTAGAGCATGACAGAGAAGGAAGAACCAAGGAAGAGGATGGAGGCGCGCATACCTGGAGCGAAGCACACGGCGTGCCATGGTGGCACGGCGGTACGGGCCAACCACGGCAGCGCCAAGCCGCGGCCAGGCCTGGCGTCGCCGAGCGCGAGCACCCCATCACCACCACGGCAGCAACCACGGCGGCGTCAAGGCGCCAGAAGCACCGGTGAGCGACGCATCACCGTGCGGGCGAACGCGACGGGGGCGAACGAAGGAGAAGACGAGGTTCAGATCGAGCCGGTGGACCTGATGCGCCGTCGTGAGGCGGTCCAGATCCGCCGCATCTCGTCGTCGGAGATGGCCGGAGACGGCCGGAGTATTTCGGCGAAGGCGGCGGCGACCACGACATCGCCAGAGAGTCGAGGAGGGGGTTAGGGTTTCTGCGCGAGGAGAGAGGAGAGGACGAGTGGGCCGACCGAGCCCAAAGGGTGGCTCGGGTTCGACCTAACCCGTTGGGCCACACTGACAGGTGGGGCCCAAGGGCATTTTGGTCATTTCACAAAATCACTTAAATACAGAAACTTTGAAATTTCATAAGAAATGCTTAAAAGCTCTAAAAAAATAATTAAAAATATGAAAATAGATCAGCATAAAATTCTCTATCATAATAAAATACAAAAAGGGAATTTTGAAGACAACTAAGAATAAGTCTTAAGTTGATGATTTAAATAATCATTTAAATCACACATATAATTTTCAATACTAAAAATAAGTCCATTAATGCATTTGGACTTTAAAAACACCTTGACAACAATTCAAGGTTGTATTTATCCTAAATGTAGTATCTCCAAATCAATCTTAGTATTAACCTCTTACATGAAATAATAATGTCATCGGAAGGGGGGAACAAACCCTAAAACTGGAATCATGCATAATTGCTTCTTTAACCATTGCCCTTATCGGACAATGATGCTGTTTTTCAGAAACAGAGGACAAGGGTCAGTCCACACCATCCAACTGCAAAACTTTGCAGTGTTCAGGCAAGTTCATCGCTTGCTCATGTCATTTGAGTATTTTTATCAAATTACTTGCAAAGTACTATGTTTATCACTACTGCATTAAAAGCAAAACCACTATTTTCATAACTATGAATATGACTAAATGGTGGGCAATGGAACCATGGATTGTGTTGATATGGTGGAGGTTCCATTGCAAGGGTTAATATCCATCTAGGATTAACAACAAATGTCGTCCAGTGATTCTTGTGCAGTAATACCCGTGTTAACCATAAGATCCGGAGTGGGACGGAGTAGTCAAAAGTGTTTCCACCTCTCGTTCATCAACGGATGCGCTTTACCGTAGACACTTGTTTCCGTCGGTGGCAAGCGGTTGGTCGGGGAAGCCTTAAGTCCCCACGGCATAGTCCGTAGACACTTGTCGCTCGAAGAACAAGCGGTTGGTCGGGGAAGCCTTAAGTCCCCACGGTATTGCGGTCTATGATGGGTTGCAGCTACCGGCGAAGGAGTTTGGTTAACAAGTCCCAAACTGTTGTCGTGGTCGGGGTCCACCCGTGATTGGGAATAATGGGACCGGCGAGGACCCAGGGTCGGGGCATGCAACAAAGGGTGGGTGTTCGAGGTAGCGGAGGAACATGATTGGCTAGACCTTATACCGGGCCTCACACCATAGGAAGTGTGAACGGGAAAGCTGCTCCGGTTGGCACCAAGGTTAAGATCTCTTATGGGTAAAGCAACACACCTCTCGCAGTGTAAAGAACCGTGACCTGTCACTCCCTATTCCGGGATATGGAACTGCGAACGCGGCTGGAAAGGAGCTCCATGAAGTTCTAGTAAACCGGTGAAGGCTGACGGACATAGCTCTTTGAAATAAAAGCAATCTCTTGAAGAAATGTTTATCAAAACCTGCATTGGTATTAGACTTTCCGGTCTAATATCGTAGCTAGTGCATTAAACACCTCTTATCTATAATGAACTTGTTGAGTACGCTCGTACTCATCCCACTCTTAAATCCCTTGCTTAGATTGTCCGAATCGTCCGGAGGAGGACTACGACAACCTCGAAGGAGCCGAGATCATCGGCTATGAAGAACCGGACCTCTCCGGAGGTATTGAAGGCGTAGACTACCTTATAGTCTACGGAACCGGGAGGCTTCCGGGGAGATCAAGCCTAGAAGCACCGAGTAGTAGTATTAGCCGAGCAGTGCGAACTCTTAGTACTTAGCTGCTCGAGGAAATAATTGTATAACTTAATGAGACTTCTATATTGTAAGCTAAGTTGGGTTCGCCTCGAACCCAGGAGTATCCCTCTTAGGACCCAAGAGGAGCTCCGAGACGATATGTGTATTATGCTTGTAATAATAAATGAATGAGTTATGGACCTGCTATGTTCTGTTGTACTACTCTGAGGGATGTAATATTTGCGGAATGGTACTTCGTGAATGTTATATCAACGACTGGCATACTACAACATGCAGTGGTATGCAGGGTCACCACAGAACAATGGAACAAACATCACAGTCTATGGAAGTTTTTCGCGCTCCGATAATTGCGATCGCGAGTTTCAGAGGATTGCTGCAAAGTTCGGTCTAAAGCAGGAACCCGACGACTCCCCTTCAAAATCGTCAGCGCTCGATAGTAAGGAAGATGAACGCGTCAAGAAGATGAAGAAGAAGCTAGCCGACCTTGCCCTGGAAGCTTCGACAGTGAAAACCTCGGCAGCTGACGGCAACACCATTATAGAAGAAAACAAAACTCCGGCAATCGCCGCAAGAACTCCTGATGAAACTAGTGATGCTTCCAAAGCCACTGGCACGTCGGACAAGCTAGAAGATAAGAAGAACCTTCCTCTTGCTTAAAGGGATGGATAGCATCATATTTAGTTTTTTCTCCTTTCAGCAGGGCTCTTTTTAGCCCCCTAGTTTTTTGCTTACTTTATTAATGAAGACTCAAGTTTTGTTTCTTTGAAGAATTGCAGTAATTCGGGACACCCGAACTACATCGTCAAGAACTTTGTTCGTATATTACAACGAACATCGGTTCGATGGAAAATACGCCCGGAGATTGCACTCTAAAAAGCCTCTGAAATTACGAGTGCTATGATGCAAAATCGACGGGGACCTTGCTCTTTTCCTTCGCTATAGATGCCTCAAAGAGTGCCGCAAATAGCAAGGATCATGAAACACGTACGAAAACGACCCACGCTCAATACTTTAAACTACAGAAGTATCAAAGAGCGACGGAGTCATCGGCAGATCTAGTGCCACCGATCTATTCGGGAGCAGCTGTCAAGTCACGCATCGGTTGAAAGCAAAGTTGCACATACAACAGGTTTAGCAAGACCCGCAACACGAGCTGATCACTCAAATAATTTGCTACCGACAAACATACGTATACATCATAATACAGATGTAAAAACGAGTAATTAAGATTTACTCCTTCAAAATTTTCCAATGGAATTAACACGGAAGAGGTACATGTATATACACCTGCCGATAAAATAGTTTAACCATACTTATCCGAACATTCGGATGGAGCAAGTATCGATGCCTTCTACTCACAATAGGGGCATATCTTTAGATTACTCCTGTGGAGCCTCCTTTTCTTCGATTGCCATTGAGGTTACTTCAAGCCTTTCAATAACGATGGCGGCGGGAAGGTCCACCTTCGGGTAAAGCGGCCCTAATTCACCTACCGCATTGGCAATTGCTAGCAGGTCTGCTGAAGGATGACATACAAGAACAAGGGCGAGCGCAGCTTTAGCTCCTGCAAGAAGTTGTGCTCGAACCAAGCTTCGGATCTTCTTGGCGTTACTAAATTCTGACATTAAAGTCAATAGCGTGGGAGGGACCGCGTTCAAAGGGAACATCGTCTTCCAGATTACTCTCAGTCGTTTATAGCACTTGTCAAAGAAACGGTGGACCTGTTGGACCCGATCTTGGAACTTCGCGACAGTGGAAGCCTTCGAATGATCTTTCCAGAAAACCTCATATATAGATGATAGTTGAGCCAATGCATTTACACGCTCGTGAATCCGCTTGTTCTCCTCAGCTGGGTTCAGAGCTATAACTAGAAAAGGAAATGAATGAAGATAAGAAGATGTCTTTCATGGAAAACAAGGAGCAAGAAGACAAGGGCACTTATAGTTCAAACTTTCTGTGGCTCTATGCAACTCAGCAAGAGCATAGCATTCTGCGTCAACCACAAGTTCGTTCTTCTTTCTGATAATAGCAGCCAGGGCGTAAGTACTGCGCATATCCTTTTCCATCTGAGCGATTCGATCCTTCATGCGCTGGAGTCGATCACTCTCAGAACAAGCACCCGAAGAATCATCGGTAAATGAAGGCACAGGAAAAACCTGCAAAAATTGTTAAAAGGCATGATGGATTATATGGATTCAACACTGGAATTTACTCCCATCGGGAGCGTGCGAATAAAAGTGTTATAGCAAGAGGACACTGGCAACATTGCCATCACGGAATTCGTTACAATCATAGAAGTCTTATGACAGGACATTGTTTCAACCGAGCAAGATTACAAAAATGAAATCAAGGGGCCTGGGTCTGGTTTGACAAGCTTGGTCCAATGGACGATTTCTTTGCCGAGACCAGCTCAAGGAGTTGGCGAGCACTCTTAAGTGCCGAGGTCTTAAAGTCACCCAAGTCAACAAATCGCCCATCTTGCTCTTTCGGTAGCTCTTTGGACATCTCTTTAATATTGGCTTTGAAGCCATGACCCATCATAAGCTGAAAGGCTAGGAGGGCACCATAGGTACGCGAAGTACGTTAGAATACCTCGATAACCTCCCTCGTGTTGATGGCAAAAGCGTCGATCAGCTGCCCCAAGGTCTTGTTCTGATCAATCTTGGGGAAGATTATCGAGTGCATCCTCGCCATGGCTCCCTTACCCTTCTGAAGGAGGTCCTGAATAAGCTGGTGAGACTAGAGGGTCATCGACAAAGCATTTGCCAGAGAATTGTTCGGAAGTTTTTCCAGAACCTCAGCAGGGATGTCGGCAGCCTCTGCAAAGAGCGAAAGAGGAGGAGCTCACTAACTAAAAATTGAATCAATAAAGCAAAAATCAAAAAAAGAAAGCGAAAAGGGAATTACTGAGCAAGGCCAAAGAAGACTGGCGAAGAAGATCATCCTTTTCGATCATCCGAGCTTCGGCAGCAAGCCTGGATGCCTCTTCATCCTTCAGCCTCTTCTTCAGCCCCTCGAGTTCATCCTTTAAGGAATCAACCTCCTGGCGAGCCTCGACAGCTGTTTTTATCGCACCCTCCAACTTCGAAGAAGAAGACTCGACCTTGTTTTGCAGCCGGGCCTTGTCAACTTCCAGACAAGTATATTGGGAGGCGAAGGCCTCCAGAGAAGAGATGACAGCTCGCAAATCCTTAGGAGATAAGGAAGAATAATTATTAGACGAAGAACTAATTATCAACGAACTTATAATTTGATCAAGGAAGTTGTCGCACATGGATATATCTGTCGTCGTGGTGAACAGACAGATGCCATAGGATGGCTTAAGTTGGGGCCGAATGGACGCAAGAGGATTCGGGGGAGGGTTTGTGATTAGATGGGATGAACTTCCGGATGGTTTCCTCAAGAACTTAGCCAAGGCTAGAGGTTGAAGAAGAAAGACATAAGGAAGAACTCGCTCTAGATCATCATCTTTATTGATCCAAACAGGTTACAAGTTTCTCAGTACAAGCTGTGTTCATGCGTGATCTCTCTGTAAGAAGAGCTGCCCCCTCTCCTTATATAGGGGAGAGGTGGCTTACAGGGCAAGAAACCCTAATGGAATCTTTGACTAGACAAACTACTTTACAAAGCTACTTTAATCATAGAAGACACCGGAGCCCTCTTTAATCAAAGACGCTGACGTCCTCCGGCTTCTTTGACCGTCATCCTTCTCTTTATCGTCAGCCCTTCGTCTAAAGTTACTTTGCTTAGCTCATCTTTGTCTTCTAGCTCGGAGAGAATCTTTGACCAGTCCTCGCCGACCTGCTCGTCCTTCCGGAGATCCGGTATCTTCTTACCTGATTCCGGTATACCCCTCTTGGGATACCGGCTTAGCCTCACTTAGCTAAGTTCCTATCTTTAAGTTCCGGTACGAACATTAAACCGGTATCTTGATGGCTCAAACCATCCGGTTTGGCATGCCTTTGGCATACCGGGGGTCATCCCCCCAACATTAGTCCCCGAAGCTGGTATAGTCTGGTGGATCCTATCCAACGGACCATGTCGAGTTCTTTCTTTTAGGATACCGGTTTAATCTATCTCGTCCTTAGATTTGGATCCGGCATCTTTGCCCGGATCAACGCTATCTTTTCTCTTAAGGTATTATCCGGTATCTTATCCTCCGGCATCTATGGTCATTAAATACTTCCTCGGCGGTGTCGAGAATATTTTGGGCCCCGCGCCCGTCGGTGACATGCGCACCGTGACTGTCGTAGCGGTGTCGGCTTGTCACTTCGTTTCGACTCCCACGCGCTCACTTAATGCACCACCGCGGATCCCACTAACCGCCTCCGGATCTCGTGTGCGCCTCCGTGTGGCCACCTCCTTTCTCGCGTGTACCTCTTCGCCACGTGGCGGCCCGCGGCGCGAACCGTCGCGGCTCCGCGAGGCGAACCGCCGCGGCCCGCCGGTTTTCAGCCCATCTTATCTCTCCTTTATAAGCACAACTGCCCCTTCTTCTTCCTCTTCTTCGCATTCCTCTTCCTTCGCGCACAGTGCTTCTCGCCTCTGTGCCTCCGCCGTTCTTCGTCCGCCGTCGCTCGCACCAGCTCCGGCGCTCGACGAACTCACGCCGTGCCTCCGCCGGACTTCGCTGTGCAGGAGGCCCTAGCAGCAGTTCCACCGCACCCGCTGCATTCACGCTTCATCGCGAGCTTCTCCGCCTCACCGTCGACGGAGCTCGTCGGCGACCGTAGGTCCGTTCCAGCACCGGCGAACATCTTCCTCTGCGACTGCGCCGCTCCAGAGTTGGTACCAATCTTGCTTTGCTCGCTATTTGCTTGCTTTTCGGATCTTGGGTCTTCGGTGTTCTTATTTCCTCTTTTTTCTTTGGTTTTCTTCTTACTCGTAGATCTTCACGCGGGGTTCAAGTGTGGGATTTCTGTTTTTTCACCTTCCCATTCCATGTCCGACGAATCTTCCTCCGCATCTTCTTCTTCTTCCCCTTCCGTTAGACACCGTGATCAATCTCCCGGTGGATCCAACGCTCCAGATCCGATGGAGACCGATTCCGGCAACCAGCAGGGATCCGGTAGCCACCAAGAATCCGGTGGACCTCTAGAATCCGGTAGCTTTATCCAAGCTTCCGGTAGCCAAGAGGCGAGTAGTTCTGGCGAAGCATCCGGTAGCTCCAGCCAATCATCCGGCGCCGAGCCTTCCCCAATCACCCGCGGAGCCTGGATGGGCTCCAGTGTCACTGAGTTCGAGATCGATTGGTTATACCGGTCTCGACGGATTCCGGAAGGAGTTTCTTGCCGGATTCCTGATGATGAAATCGAACCGGACCCTGAACCCGACGAATATGTTGTCTTTCTTGCTCACTTTGAGCGTGGCTTCGGCCTTCCAGCCTCCCCTTTCTTTCGTGAGTTCCTAGATTTCTACAAACTCCAACCTCACCACCTTCCTCGGCAACGCCATCTTCTACCTCTCTTGCTACGCCACCTTTATGGAGGCCTATATCGGCATTCGTCCCACTTCGTGAGACGTTTGCCCGCTTCTTTGCTCTTCGGATCAATTCCGTTCAGTGGCAAGGATATTCCTAAACCCAAACCCCCCGTTCAATGCGGGTCTTGCATCATCGGCTCCCGTCAAGGGAGCCCCTTTTTTAAGTTTTCTGGCCTCGAATCTTGCCGGTTGTGGCAAGGGACTTTCTTCTACGTGAAGAACACCGGCCGTGCCGATCTTATCGATCTTCCTCCTTTCGATGCGGGGCCTCCCAGCAGGACCAACTGGAGCTACAACCCGAAGTCCGATCATGCTCGAAACTAGCCGGGTGGTACGCTTCTTGGCCTCTTTGAAGAAGGAGACCAACATCTGCTCGGATGATATCATCCGCACCTTTATCTCACGCCGGGTGCTTCCTCTGAAGCGCCGTGCGCATAGGATGAGCGAGATGTACGGCCCAGGCGATCCTACCAAGATCACAGGCCGTCCGCTTAGCAAAAGGGATGTTGTTCGCAAGGCTAAGCAGATTTGCCAAACTGCTATGCCATCTCGATTGGGAATGGGGCCTCCTCCCCTCAAGACCGATAACCCTCCAACCCAAGAAGTAAGGGATTATGCGACAGGGGTTGTTTTTAGCCGGTAACTTTCTCGCTCTTGCTAATCTTACTTTTTTCATGTTTCAGAGCCAAGGACCGCTTCCCCTCATCGAGCGGAGCGGCGGGGACCTTGCCGTAAACGCGCCCTTGACTCCTTCGACCCAGCATCCCTACATTTTCTGGAAGGATTTGAAGATGGGCAAGACTCTGGCAGCGCACCTTGGCCGGTCTCCGCCAAAGCCAACCGGGTCCGCTGACGACTTGACCACGCTTGAGGTACTCTCTTTTCCGGTTTCCTTTATCTTCTGTTATCGTTTTCCTGCGAAATGCTTCTTAGCCATGCTCAATCCATAGATCCATGAGCGCGTGCCGCCCTCGCGCGCCGAGGCGGGCTCCGAGTTTGTGGACAAACTCATGGCCCGGGGCCAAAAGAACAAGCAGCCGGCTTCGATGCCGGTGGCAGCCGAGCTCCTCCCTCCAAGCGCTTCCGGACCGAGCCCGTGGGGAGAAGCAGGTGGGCATGCGTCGCTACGGGCGCAAGGCGATGCCAACCTCTTCCGGGTAATTTACTCATTTTCCGGCTTGCCTCTTTTTCGCCAAGTTCTTTTTCCGGTTTCTCTTTTCCAATCGTCTTTCTCTCTTTTTCTCAGCCCTGCGCTCAAGCTTGGCCCAAGACAATCGGGCTCTGAAGACTCCGCAAGGACTTCAACCCCTCCTCCTCGCTCAAGCCCGGCACCACCTGGTGCCGGTAACACCTCTGCCTCCCTTTCGGGGGCACAACAAATCCGGGGCGTGCGGCCCCTTCATCATCGGATCACCGCACGGAGGAGGATCCTTCCTTCCCTCCAGAGACCCAGGATACCGGCGCCAGCAACATCGGCGCCGGAGAAGAAGAAGCTGCCGGGCGGGCGGAGCCTCCTGCTCCTCCCGTCCTTGAAAAGACAACCACTTACGCGCCGGAATCTTCCGCGCCGGGAGGTCCCAAGCCGGGTGATGCGCCCAGCGCTCCCCAGTCTCCACGAACCATCCTTATGCCGCCGCCAGGTGCTCCTCGCGCCAAACCTCTTGGGGCCACTTCTAGCGCGCCGCCGCCCAAGACCTCCAAGCTTATCAAGGGGAAGGCGACGGCCTCCAGCGCCCCTTCCGGCGGCCGGCGGCCTCTGGTGCTGCACGTCTCCAAGGCCGCCAGGGATACCGCCACGAAGGCCACCGATCTTCTTGGCCGTATCACTGAATTCCAACGCCGAGGCCGAGACCTGGGGCATCTCCTGCCCTACGCCCAGAAGTGGAACGCTGCGGACATGACTCCGGCGACCCGCGGCTTGGGCAAGGACAGGCTGCCGGCACTCGATCCAGGCTGGGGACCGGTCGTCCG
>NC_061510.1:234247092-234290452 GCF_022539505.1 Lolium rigidum | reverse complement strand
AAAGAAATCTCCTTCCCTTTGGAAAGGGAAGAAGCTGTCGATATTTGAGCCATGGGGGCTGCAGCAGGATTCGAAGCCTCGAAGGCTGCTGGATTCGGCATGTTGGCACCAGACTTGACCTTCTTGGCCAGAGGCTCGATGAAGCCCTCTTCACTACAAGAGTGAGAAACTGGCAAAGTTAGAATCGAATGGCAAAGTCATAACCCAATCCTGGAAAAAGAAGCAAGGACTTACAAATCGTAAAGATCATGTTCGTCGGCAAAGCCGCCGGATGATCTCTTTGAGGGCAGTGCCTCAGCCTTCTCCGCAGCTGCATCAATAAAGGCAGCACGATCATCGTCGTCATCATGCATTGACCCCGCTGTATCACTTATATCATCGGCAGAGAATTGAGGATTGATGGAAAAAGCTTCAGGATTCATCGGATCATCATGTTCATCTTTCGGGCTTGCATTTCCTTCAGTATGGGATTCTACAAGGACTGAGGAATCCCTTTTCTCGGAAGTGTCGTTCGACAGGTCTTGCAAACGTTAGGGAGCTATAGGGATCTGCCGAAGTTAACAAGTGAGAATAATGGCAGTTAAAATGATCAGAAGAAACAGGACAATAAGAGCACGAAGGGAAAAATTTACCTCGGTTGGCGGATGATCAGCAGCGAATGGCGGTTGGGAAGATATCAGTGGGATTGAATCTTCCTGGCTAAAGAGAGTGAGGCGCCGGACTTCATCAAGCAGTTCCTTTTCGGATAACTCAGTGATATTTACTCTAGTCTCGTCCTTGGGACCCGAATACAACCACATCGGATGGGCCCTAGACATGATCGGCTGAACTCGACGTTTTAAGAACACAACGGCTACCTCAGTACCTATCATATTCTGACCATCGGATTCCTTGATCCGAAGGAATCTATCAAACAACTTATCGACTGTTGGTTTCTCATCGGGTGAGAGGATATTTTTCCAAGACTTCTTGGGCTTGGCTTCTAGAACATCGAAGAATTGGGGGAGTTGGGTGTCGGCTGCTGATGAGTCTCTGATATAAAACCACTTCAGCCTCCATCATTGCACAACCTCTTTCATTTGGAAGTTGAAGTAGTTAACTTCTTTACGAGCAACAAACCCAACTCCACCAATGACGAAAGACCCACCGCTGCAGTTGTATCTTTTCACGAAGAAAATCTTCTTCCACAAACCAAAGTGGGGCTCAATGCCCAAAAACGCTTCACAGAGGGTAATAAAAATGGAAAGATGAAGAATTGAGTTGGGAGTCAATTGGCATAGTTGAATCTCATACACTCGAAGGAGGTGATGAAGAAATTTGTGAGCAGGGAGCGAAAGACCTCGGTACAAGAAGGATAAGAACATCACAGTAAAACCGGCAGGCGGATTGGGCCGCGAAGTCGCACCTGGAAGAATAATGTTCCCCTCGTCGGAAGAAATTATTCCGAGGCTACGGGCCCTCTTATCATCACGCTTTGTGGTGGTAGAAGCTGACCAATCGCCGGGGATAGGCCCAGCCGTGGAGCTTGATGGCGTTGGTGGCGCCGGAGCTAGGGGAGGAGCATCTGACGCGTTTCCCCTCGGCGGGTTTGGAGGAGTCCTGGCGGCGGTACCACTGCTCACAGCGCTGGTGGCGAGAGTGGGGTTCTTCTTTTTCACCATTGTGAGATCTGAGGAAGATCTGGAAGCGGCAGCGGCGACGCAGTATTTGTGAACGAAAAGGATGAATGAAGAAGAAAGGACGTGAGAATGAAGTGTGGAAAGGGGAGAGTTTACCCCGAGAGATTATAAAGTAAAAGGAAGTCTGAGGATTGAGCGGGCACGTGTCGTTGTTTCCAATTTATTAAGGAGATTTCTTCTCATCATCGATCGCAGAAATCGAGGAGTCACCTTGGTAACTGCACGCAAGTAGTGGTCATTTCTTAAACAGAACCGCGCAGAAGTAGGATGGGCCCGTTAGGTCACGTCTTGTCAGTCAGAACTACAACAGTATTTATGTCATCAGTGACGTCGTGAAGTCCGCTTAAAGTATCCGAAGAAAAGTCAAAACTATCGGATGGGCTGGCTTGAGTCTATGCACGGCTGCAGGCATCCGCACCTAGACTCGAGGGCTACTCCCATCGGGAGCGCTGGACGCACACCCGATAAATTTGGACTCGAAGACTTTCTTGCAAGGAAGGGCGTGGAAAGAATATCTGAAGAAAAGGTTGGAACGTTCGTATCGTTTGGCTCGAGTCTGCACCCGGCTGCAAGCACCCGTGCCCAGACTCGGGGGCTACTCCCATCGGGAGCGCCGATTGCGCACCCGACAAACTTTTTTGCACTCCAGGATCATGCCCGGGGACTTGATTCTGTGTAGAGTAGCGTTGTTTTGCCATCGGCAGTTAACCAGCAAAGCTGGGCACGTTACTCAATATCCTTTACGCATTAAACCTTACTTGAAAAATTTAAGCCCCGATTCAAATGTATCGGATGACCTATGAAGACCTGCAGAAAGCTTCGGCAGAAGAAGACATTCGAGTGGCACAACTTGAGTCTACGCACGGATTGCAAGCATCCGTACCTAGACTCGGGGGCTACTCCCATCGGGAGCGCTAGACGCGCACACGATAGAAGGAGATGATGCTATTACAAGAAGGACAAGATTTATCAAGAGAGAAGAACATGCTTTAGTCTCTACCCGGAATATCTTCGGCTAGACACTCGGGGGTTACTGACGTGGAAATTACCCTTCGGGTAACTGTTATCGCCTATCCTGTACGGCCCAACTGGAGGCCCGTGAAGACACCCGATGGCAAGGTGGACTACTACGTCGGTGCCGAAGAAGGTTCCTTGAAGAACAAGATGAAGAAACGAAGAATACAAGGAAAGTCTAGAACTAGGGTCCTTTGTAACCTAGTCGTACCCGGATAGATCTCTCGAGACATGGCTCCCTATATAAGGGCCATGAGAGGGGCTGCCGAGGGACACACGCAATCTTAGCAATTTTAGCCACCATAAGTCCAGAGCTAGGTCCCCGTAGTACTTAGCCTCTCGACGATATGACAGCCGAAACCTTCGGCACCCCATTGTAACCCGATATTTTCATAATCAAGATCAGACAGGCATGACGTAAGGGTTTTACCTCATCGAGGGCCCCGAACCTGGGTAAATCGCTTTCCCCGCTTGTTTGATAACCGATGTATCGTGTCAGCCTACAGGATTCCATCTACCCTAAGCCCGAAACGGAGGGTATTGCCGAGGAGTACCCTCGACACATGGACTATGGGATAGTCTACGGAGCTGACAACAATGAGGCGGAGGAGTAGTGTCTTACCCTAGACAACTTAGAGCCGAGCAGCGTAGTGGCATACTTAAATAAGTTGCTCAGCTCAGTTCGAACTTGATGTTGAGTTGTAAGAATTTTATATTAGTATCTTTAGGTGTTCTCATCGGACCTGTGAGAATACCAACTTGTTAAGATCATGTTTGTAATATAATCTGGAGTGTTATGACCTACAATGTTTTTGTTGTACCACTCTGAGGGATGCGATATTTGTGAAGAAGTCCCTTCATGAAGATCATGTCAACGACTTGTATACTACAACATGCAGTGGTATGCTGGGTCACCGCATCTAACATCACACTTTCCAAGATATAGTGAGTCTCAAGGTGGCGACGGGGACATGGATGACTCCACCATCCCCGGCCCGGTCCCCACCAGTCCCCATCCCCGCCAATCCCTGCTAGCCTATCAGAGGGGGGGCATCCCCGCCAAGACCAGGTACCCGATACCCGCCAGGTATCCACGGGGACTTCCACCCCGACGCCCAAGGCCGAGTTGATGCGGGGCGGGGCCGACGATAAGCTAGGTGATTCAAGGTGACGCCGACGACGAGGTGGTGCGGTGCGACACCGGGGATGAGGTGCGCGGTGCGATGTTGCCGCTCGTCGATGTCGATGCGGGGCGATTCTTGCGTCCCTTGTTGCTGGCGTGCGCTCGAGCTGATGACGGATCCTCCTTCCTTGATGTCGGAGACCAGGGGGAAGGATGGCCAGCTGGAGGTGGCGACGACTGCCGGTGTGAGTCGAGGGCTCAGGGTTCATTGTCCCTCATTTGAATTGGGGATAAGAGGTTTCTACCGGCTTGAGCGAGGGGGAAAGAGGGGTGGGTTCGAGCAGGTGCGGGTTGCAGACTAGGTTTTTCTCTATATATTGGAGGGTAACTTTGATTGACAGGTGGAGTTCTAGCTATCTGTTGGGTACCCACACGGGGGGCATTTGCCCCCATCCCGCCCCGCTAGTGTTTTGGGTACCCGCTGCCCGAGCCCACGGGGAAAATTGCCACCTTGAAATGAGTCTAAAACTAATTAATAAAGTCATCTATGATACCATTTTAATGTTAGTAACTACTATGAAGGTAGTAACATATAGTAGTAACTTGAACATGTTACTATGTCACAGTGCAGGAATCCACATATAAGTTTCTACCTACTATGAAAGTAATAACATAAACTAGTAACATATGCTGGCCTCAATAAAAGTTAAGATATTTTTTACTAATTGTCATTACCTACTTATCATTTGTTTAGAATGACACCGATGAAATTGTAGAGGATATAGAGATGACCACACTGCCACTCAGTTTCTTGCTTCGTCTCTCTACAAGATGTGTCTAGTTTCACCACACATAGACCAAATCAGACCAAAGAAGGGACATTTAGTTTGGAACGGAGAAAATAGTTATCTAGTGGGTTGATGGTATCGATGGGCTCGTTGCAGATCCGACGGTCGCATGGCATCCACCGAAACATGTTCCATGGGCTCACTCGGTTCACAATTACCTCGTCCTCTCGTCCTCTAGATTCAATCAAAATTAAAATTTGTAAAGCTTTATTAAATATGTAGGAAAATATCAAAATTTACAGTATAAAATCTATTGTATGGAAGATTTCCAATTTTTTTTTTTAGAAAAATGCTACATGTAGCTCGGCCTCCGTTTGCAGTTTTCGGGAATGTTAATATTGTTATAAAGTATATTATGACCGCTAATATCCTTTTATTCTTAATTAAAATTTTCAAATTTTAAATTTAACCTAGAATCTCGAGGTAGTTGTTGTGAAGTGAGGGATTAGGCTGCTCATAGTGGGGAGTAACTTAGACTAGTAACATATGCCATGTTACTAGTCTAGGTTACTACCTTCATAGTGGGTAGTAACTTATATGTGGTGTCATGCATTGTGTTATTTATTATGTTGTAGACTCATTTTGCCTTGGAGTGTGTGATGTTATGGTAACATAGCTAGTTACCACCAGGGCCGGCCCTATCATGTCAGGGGCCCTGGTGCAAGACAAAAAAAAGGCCCCCCCCATACACAAGCAATAGAGATGATTTCTGATGTTTTATTTCATAGAAATTTGATCATTGAATACAATCTTGGCGGCTACTCACCAGTCATGATCTTATTGCATTTCAACTCAAATTCTAGCTCGTGCTCCTGCTCACACTTGTTCTTGCACTCCAGGTCTCCTGCCAATACTCCAGCTTGTACTCTGATCTTGTATTGACTTGCAAAATAGACAAGTGCACTAATTATGTAAATCGTTTTTTTCTAAAATTTGTTGAGGCAAAGTCATTGATAATATTATCAACATTAATCTGGTCCAATAGGCCCTTCTCAATGCATATAGTAGCTAGACCATTCAATCTCTCTTGTGACATTGCTGATCTTAGGTAATTTTTTAACAATTTCAGTTTTGAAAAGCTTCTTTCAGCTGAAGCTACTGTCACGGGTATGGTAAATAAAATTCGATAAGCAACAGCAATGTTTGGGAAACAATTTATACTTCTAACAAACTCAAACATCTCCGCAGCACACATAGGTTCATCTGGTAAGGTCATTTGCAACATTCTTAATTCGGAAAAAAGATCATCAGAGTCAACATCAAATACATCTTTATGAGAGATTGGATCTTTACGAGAGAAAGTTTTAGCAAATTTTTTGCAACATTTTTGTATCTCAACATCATCCAGTGACTTCAAATTTGATGAGCTAAGCATAAACCCAAATATTTCTTTGAAAACTCCAAGTTCCTCAAATCTATTTTTCAATGAAGTATTTGCCATGTCCACCATAACATAAAAGAAATCAACTTGGAAAGCTTTTTCTGCAGCTAGGATCTCTTCATTGTTAGCATCATCATCACTTTCATCAAAATGTTTTTTTCTAGTAACACGTCGTTTTATTGGAAATGATGGCTGTATTTTCATATCATTTGCAAGTTCTTTGGCAATGATCAAACTAGCTGAAAATCCTGTACTTCTATACTTACCAAAAAATTCCATTATGCCCTCAATCTGTTTCAAGGTTGAGTCAATGCACATGGATGGGGATTGCAATGTTTTACTCACCATATTTACGTAAAACAAAATATCATGCCAAATAACCATGCTAAGTAAAAACTCAAAAGTACCAATCACATCATATAAAGTTTTAGCATTGCTTCTCGCCATGGCATCATCACCAGATTTAGATAATTCTAATAAAGCTGACCTTAGTTGAGGAGCTTGAAATCTAATAGCCTTGATACTTTTAATCCTACTCTCCCAACGAGTATTAGACAAAGATTTTAGAGTGAAATTTGGAACATGGTCAAGGAGAACTTTCCATCTTTTAGTTGAACTTGAAAACAGTACATATATTCGTTGGACAATGCCAAAGAATGTAATAGCTTTACTACATGAATTCGCCATGTCACAAAGTGTGAGATTAAGACTATGACAAGCACATGGCATATATAACGCTCTTGGATTAATACCAAGTAATCGTTTTTGTACCCCTTGATTTTTCCCTTTCATGTTTGAACCATTATCGTAACCTTGTCCTCTCACATCATCAATATTAAGACCAAAAGAGTTCATCGCAGCAAGCAATTCATTAAAAAGACCCAACCCGGATGTATCATCTACCTTAAGGAACCCAAGAAAGAACTCTTCAATTTTCATCTTTTTAGTTGACAAATTAACACATCGAACAAGTAGAGTCATTTGCTCCTCGTGACTCACATCCGGAGTACAATCAAGGATAATGGAAAAATACTTGGCCTCTTTAACAATTTTTATAATAGAAGTTGTAACAGTTGATGCTAAAAGAGAGATCAACTCGTTTTGAATTGAATGGCTAAGGTAATGATGATGAATTTCATTATTTTCAATGCGTCTAAGATGATCTTGCATTACCAAGTCAAACTCGGCAATCATCTCAACGGTCGCTAAGAAATTTCCATTATTGTCATCGTAAAGCTTCTCACTAGATCCCCGAAATGCCAAATTTCGTTTTCCAAGATATTTTACAACAAGCAATTATTCTTCGCAAAACTTGTTTCAAGCGTTCTTTCTCCTTTGCGAATATCTTTTGCAAATCTCTATCAATGGTTTGGTTGTTTCCTAGTCTAATTCTCAACTCATTCCAATTGCTCATATTACTAATATGCTCAACACTATTTTCGTGATCTTTTATCCTGTCACTAAGGTGTCTCCAATCTCCCACTCCATCCCTTGCTAATGCGCTCTTGTTATTTGTTAACTTGAAAAGCTTACAGCAAAAGCAAAACACCTTGTCGACACGCTTCGAATATACTAGCCATTCTCGATCATGAACTTCTCCATTGCTCAGTTTTTTAGAATAATAAGAATATGAAAAATGCCTACCAGAATCATTTAAACGAAAAACAAGGTTTTTTTCTCTTATAGGTCCCTTCTCCACTAACATATCCCTTAATTTATCATTTAAGTTATCCCAATTTGCTGGATCGTAAATATTCATGGTAAAATGTTGTTGCTCTGGTTCATGGTCACTCACATTTTTATCACCCCGATCGGAATTTTCATGGTCACTCGCAGCATTATCATCTTCGCCTGACTTTTCATGACCACTAGCATTGTTCGTATCTAAATTTTCATTGGAATGTTCAACAATTGCTAGAGCTAATTCTTGAGAATTACTAGCAGAACTTGCATTTTTTCTAATAAATTTCTCCATGGCACCCTTTTGGGATTCTATTAGCTCATCTACTCGCTTTCTCTTTTCTCGCTTTTCATGACCTGACATATACTTTCTCGATGACATGTTGGCACTACACAAAATGAATTAGGATATGCAATTAAAAGTTGAAACGACTGCACCTGGAGGCTGCAGCCAAGATGATGCTCAACTCGATGTCGCTGCCTCGCTGGCTTGCCCTACCACATTACCACCGTGCTGGCCCTTGTTGCTGACCGCTGGGCGCTGCCGCCGCCGCGCCGGCGACCTTCCGGCCCCTGCCCAGCTGCGTGCTGTTGCCGATTCGGCGATTCCCCTTCTGATTTCCCCCTTTCTTCAATCTTCTGCCTTACTCAAGCACATGAGGATTGGGGAATAAGGAAGGAGAAGTGGAGATCGGCAGGAATGACCAAGAACAGACTAATCTTGAAGAATATATAGAAGGAGATTGTACTGACCGTTGCAAATTCGGAAGAGATTTCTTGGGAATCAATGAATCACGATCTCCTCCTCCATTAATTCCTCCAAAACGGCTAGAAATCTCGACAAGCCAGAGCCGTCCCATGACGCTGATTGAGGTTGGGGAATGGAAAAGTGAAGAGGAGTTGAGGAGGTCAGGGGAGAAGACGATGCGTGAGGTAATTTCCACGCGACCGGCCGGACTGAGTCAATGCCTTTCCTTTCTTTATTGATGTGTGCGTACAGGCAGGTGAGCTGATTGATTCGATTTTTTTTCTTTCCAATTTTACAAACGTGAGCTGCACCTCCACTTGTGGGTACTAATATACGTACTAGTATACATAGCGATCGGGGGCCTCTAGCGATCAGAGGCCCGGTGCGGTCGCACCGGTTGCACCGCCTCAGCGCCGGGCCTGGTTACCACCTCACTCTTTTTTTTCATTTATTCGCATGCCATGTCACCAAAATGTCTCGAGATGTGTGATGTTACTAGCTATGTTACTCCCACTATGAGCAGTCTAAGATCACACACCCCAAGGTAAAATGAGTCTACAACATAATAGATGATACAATGCATGACACCACATATAAGTTACTACCCACTATGAAGGTAGTAACCTAGTAACATCGTATATGTTACTAGTCTAAGTTACTCCTCACTATGACCAGCCTTAGGTGACGCCCGTGTCTTAGAAAAATCGTCTGCACCGCTATCAGACAACGATTAGCGGCAGCTTCTCTGATTACGAAGCGCGGGCATCATTTGGGCAGGCCGCTCGATCGCCCCGACACCGACACGCACGTCTGCTCCGGTAGCCGGACCGTTACCGCCGAGCGCTAGCTGACAGCGCTGCCTCCATGGATGCACGCACTGTCAGGGCAAAGCTAGCAGTCGGCACGCTCGTATCCCTAGACACGACGCAGCTGGGGACGAAGGCTTCCGTTAGCATCGTATTCTTCCCGGCCCGTCCCCGCGCCACCGGCCGCGGCGCAAGACGATGCGGCTAGGTGCGCGCGCCGCCGTGCCGGGCGCAAGCCACTGTTGCTGCTTTGCCTGCTACTGCCACTAGCTTCCATCAGCTCCATATAAAACTTATCAAGATCCCCACGGGTCCTATACTGCTCAGCTTCTTCGAATCATTCAGATTTCAGAAGCGCGATCTCGCCTCGCGCCGCGGCAACGGAGACAGAGTGCAGCAGTGCTCGCTCGTTCGTAGTAGCGCCGGCATAGTGGTAGACTGGTGTGTCGACTACACTTGTGCATCGAGCTACTGCGCCTGCACAGCGTGGCAATGTGGCGCCACGTGGTGGTGTCTCCCAAAGAGCCTAGGATCCGTTCCGTTCCACCTCGGAGTGATGAATGGATGTAGCTGGAGGCTGGAGCCTTTTCTTTTCTGCATGCATGGCCTCTTTTGCTTTTTCACCCGATGTACCTACCATGCATTCGACTCGCCTCAGCCTCTCTCCTCTGGGGCTCTTTAACATGCCGTGCTACTGCTGCTGCTACTGCATGCCTTCATGTCCATGCCGCGTTCGTACCTCTTCTGCACGCCTCCCTTCTCTCACTGAGCCAAACTGCCAAAGGCCTGAAACAATCACACCATTAAACTAAGCAGCATCAAACAACAAATTTAGAATGTTACGAGAGCAGGACAGTAATATCATTTGTTGGATTATATAGGTTGCAGCTTACTCCATCCGTCAATAAAAAAGTGTACACGCGGGGTTTTCAAGATAAATTATAAAGTGAAGTAACAAATACATTGGGAACATATGCATCTCTTCTCTTTAATTATTTCGCTTTCCAATAAGCTAACTGTATGTAGAAAACAAGAAAAATATATGCTTAATATTATTGGGTTTGATTTCCGGGCGATGAGAGAGAATCAATTAAAGTGCGTTGGGAAGATAGAAGTACACTCTTTTGTGGGTAAGTTTAGAGATAGATGTCCACTTATTTGAGGACGGAGGGAGTAAGTAGTTAGTCCATGTAGCCTACAGATTTTAAAATCTCAAGGCCCATCTTAGTGGCATCTTGAGAGGGTGGGAGATAAAAAAAATTGCAGTTGAGAGAGCGTTGAATTAGTATAAAAATTATTGTTCTACCTCTTCTAAGTGAGTAAGAAGAGAATAAAATTCACGAAAACCAACTTGAGGTTGGGCGGTTAGGAGAGCACTGGCACCCCAACCCAACAGAGTTTAAGCCCAAGGTTTGATACTTTGGTGTCTCATCAAGACGAAATATTATTTCAGTGAGAGGCGAGGTTCCCATCGGTAGCGAGGCGTCGTCAATCTCAAGATCCGCCAGACATCAGTTTCTTGGCTCAGTCTCTCGGAGGTGCTCATAGGGGTAGGCTGGGAGTGAGTGTATGTCCGTATTTGTGAGCGCGTACGTTGTACTGTGTTTTGCAAAAAAAAAAGAGAATAAATTAACGCACACTGCTCCTCCTCCGCAGTTGCTTGCCTTGTCATGTATCGCGCACGTCACGTGAATCAAGTTTGAAACCCGTTTTGTGGAATATTAATTTTTTTGCTTGGTGCACCACCTAAGTTGGGTACGTATCGGCTTGCGTGTGCATACTCGACGCGTGTTGTCTTCCAACACGTGTCGTTTTCGGTCTTTAGCTCTCCTCCCAAACTATACCAGTAGACATGAGACATTCTCCACTTTCTTTTGTCTCTCTCTGCATTTAATCTACTACTTTCTAGTCTTTTCCATTCCGGCGACTACGTGGACGGCCATTCGAGAGAGCAAGCCTTCGAAATCCCGTTTGTCGAGATCCTACACCGGAGATGGTCGATGAGATTTTCAAGAGCGTCTCGGCGCGCTGTGTTGTTCGAGGCCTCCCTTGCCGGTCCGTCCGCTTCTCGATAGATCCAGGTACTCGGATAATACAGTGGGCAACATCAACAACAATGGTGATGTTGTTATTGGAGCGACTTGCAGGTTGCTATGCGCGTGCCATAATAGTATTTGTTTTACATTCAGATCTGCTAGATGTGCTTAATCTGATGTGCCATAATAGTATTTTTCTGATCAACTTTCATATATAGTCACCAGAAAGAGGAAATTGCTGCATAATCAAGCATCCTGAGAAATCCTTAGGTTTGGATCCATATATTGCACAGCTGGAGCTGGGTCGTATCTTGTGACTTTAGTATACTTACCGGAGGTGTAAACTTGAAGCTAAAGCAACGGAAAAACAAATGCAGAGATGCGTGCTTCATCATCATGGTGCTGGAAAACTCGATCTACTGAACCTGCTGTCTACACACCCTTTACCACGTGATGCGCCTGCGCCAAGCACCACTCACCCCCAGAATACACCGACCAAAATCCTGCGCACAAGATTATCATTTCGAAGCTGTTTGTTCTACCTCGAGATGGATGATAATTGAGCTCATTATTCGTTGATCCCCACACTGGTTTAAGGCTAGATAAACTGTACCTGTGACACATCGTACTTGCCTGTGATGGTACTCAGGTTAATTAAGTTGCCTGTCTGCCGCAACGAAGCAGCTAGCAGCTGCACGCTGCCGCCTGCTGCCGAGCAAAGTGGCTGAGGAGAGCTGAGCTAGCTTCCACACTACTACTGCAGCAGAGTGCAGCTTAGCTCGTTTGTAAAATACCGGAACTGTCCTTTGTATTGTGACAACGGTTGCCGACGAGTATCGGGGTGACATGGTCATTGCGCGCGCGACCTCCACCAATTATAATGCCACCCACGCTAACACAGCACGCGAGTTTCGCTACTTCTCGCCCGCCCTGGACACTGACACCGACGAGTCAAGATCAAGAAGCGATGCAGCCGACGGAGTCCGCGCAATGTCGGTCCTCCTCCTCCTCCGCGTCCGCCACCGGGCCCCGGCGGAGCATGGGGTGCATGGCCGGCCTCGTCCGCCTCCTCTCCCCGTACCACCGCCACCGGAAGCGCCTCACCGCCAAGAACGCCACGCCCACGCAAGATGCCTCCTCACGACCGCCGTCTCCACCGCCGGCCATGAAGAAACCGGCAGCAGCACCAACGCAGCCCGCACCAAAGCCGAAGCCAAAGCCGCTGCTGCAGCCACCGACGGCTGTCCGGCGGCGGCGTTCGTGCGAGGCGCCCCGGAGCCCGACGATCGCGCCGGAGTACCGCCGGGTGAGCTGCGACAGCCCCAGGCCGCCGCCGCCGGCCATCGTCGCGCGCCTCATGGGTCTGGAGGAGTCCGCGCCGCCATCCCCCGCCACGACGCCGCGGCCGCGGCCGCTCCCGACGCGTCCTCCTCCTCCCCCGCCGCCGGAGATGGCCGCGGAGAAGCGGCGCAGGCTGCTGGGCGCGCTGGAGAAGTGCGACGACGACCTGCAGACGCTGCGCAGGATCATCGCGGCCGTCCGCGCCGCCGAGATGCGCTCGGCCGCCGCGTCGGACGTCCCCGCGGCTCCTGCGGGGGAGGGTTGCGAGGGCGCCACAAAATGGACGGACGGCCGCGACGAGGCGTCGCCGCCGCAGCAGCAGATGCCGCGGACCGAGGTGGCGCAGTACCCCAGCCCGGACTCGGTGCTGGACGCCATCACCTCGCCGAGGTTCCCATGCAGGAAGCGGTCGTCTCCGTGCACGCATCTCGAAGCAGATAGCAAACCCAGTTGCGGCAACGAGGCCCTCGGATCCAGGATCGTGAAGCCTTCCCGGACTCTCGTTTTCTCGGGTACGCACACAGCACTGTCGCACTATACAGTTTCTGCAATACTGCATCTTCGTCATTTCTCCAGATTAATTAAGTTGTAAGTTCAGGGGTTTACGTGCCACGTCAACTTTGTCATGAATTATCGTGAAAAAAATATGCAGCATGCATCATCATGGTAACACGCGTGGCTATGACTTGTGCAGGAGACTACTGCAAGATCAAGCAATACTGCAACGAGCTGCACGCCGTGGCCATGTACCACCACCCGGCGCCGGTGGCGGCCGTGGAGGGAATGCCGCGTTGGACGCCGTCGGTGTCGGAGGCGGAAAGCTGGCGGCACCGGCGGCGGTGGGGCCTCCATGCTTCAGGGCGGAGCCGCGCCATGGTGGAGAGCGTGGGGGAGGTCTGGGGCCAGGGCGCCGGCGAGGAGCGGTGGGAGGCCGGCCTGGTCGGCGCCGCGCTGGAGCGCGCCATCCTGCAGGACCTGGTCTGGGACGTCGTGGCGGAGCTGCTCGCGCAGTCGCCGGCGCCGTTCGTTCACGGCGGCGGCGCCATGTGCAGGAAGAGGCTCTGCTTCTGAGCGACATAAATCGACGGATGATTTGGCGCGCACGCCGTGTTTTGGCTCCACGCGCGCGTGCGTAGCCAAGGGAGGCCGATTGAGCAGCAGGGCAGCTCAAGTGAGTGAAGTGAAGTACGAGAGAGGAGCAAGGCTACTGTGAAGGTGACGTACGTAGTCCATGGGGTAGATGTCAGTGACTGACAGCCCCATGATGTGGTGATAGTGGTATTGAAAGAATGGATACGCCGGCCGTTGTAGGTGAGAGGCAATAAAGCGATCGATCGATCCCGTCGCTTTAGAATGTGGGGGTGGTGATGAAGTGGGCACACAGTGAAACTGCCTGACCTGCTTCGAGATGATGAGGTCGGCTCCACGCGCGGCCGCCGCGCGCCCACAAGGACGCGAACTAGGCGGCGGGTCAAGCTCGTTCGTTCAGATAGGAGGGAGGCCGGCTCATGGATGTTTACAGTAGCACTCCATTGTTCAGTGGTATAGTAGTATAGGCAGGGTGTGTGTGTAGGTTTTGGTCATTTGGAGGATCTGTAAAGAACCGTTGTGTCAATTTACAGCACTTTTATTTGAGATTTGCAAACTGTTGAGCTCCGATTTCGTAAGAAATTCTTGTATGTACATGCATATGAACTCTATTCCAACAATAATTATGCATCAATGGAATTGAAAGTTTTCATATTTTAACATGACAAAATTCAACCGTCTTTTAAATCCATAAGCTAAAATTTTAAATTTTAAATCTATTATATACTACAATATACGGATGTTAAATAGAGCCACCACGTTAAACCATAACATCTAAATTATTCTAATAGTTAGATTTAATGAAAGGTTATTAATTACGTAACGTATAGCACGTCCGTTTGACACGTTTGGGGACGTGTCCACAGTTTTCTTTTTAAATAAGGTGGGCTCTCCTAATCACGTTTGGAGTTGTGCCATAGTTTCCCTTTTAAATAAGAAGATGGACTCTCCTAATTATTTTAATAATGCCACCTAAAAAATAACGTGCCTGAGTAGATGTCGGACTCTATTTAGAGAAAGGAAACGTACGCCATAAAATGTGCTGGCCGCTCATGATTTTTTTTTAAATTGTGGTTACGATTTGGTGTCACCATAAGAATTTATTTAAAGACAACATATATTTCCACGCCTAAATAATCAGAGCCGTTAAGTTTTTTTTCACGGTGAATATCAATAGTGGAGACTAAAATTTATATGCGAGACATGAACCAAAAGACAACAAATATTTCCACATGCACTAAATAATTTAAACTGTTAAGTTTCTGTTGACAACGAATATTAATGGTGGATACTAAAAGTTACTGTGTATGCGTACCAAACATATCCGGTACGGACGCAATTGGGCTAGCACAAACACTCCAAGCACAACCATAGTTCAGTGGTACAACTGACCGAAGCAGTCTGGCCGGATGGCGGTCGTACGTTCTTTTTATACCTCTATTAGGTTGTACGTTGATTGATTAGTAAGTCCAGATTTCATATTTCATATAGACGTTTGCTCGGTATTCGACTCTAGAAAACAGAGACGGCAAAATTAAGGCCATCAAGAATAAAATTTTGCATGTTGATATGCTCAATCGGTGTGGTTGCATGAGGTTATGAGCTTTTTCTCGGCCGATATTTGCGAAATCCCGCCGAAAACCCGGCTATTTCGTCTCTCACCAAGAAAAAATTGTAGCGGGTGGAATTTATAGGTATTCAAATGATTTGCTCAAATTCAAAGATTTTTGAATATTTTTAGACGAATTTAAAATTTGTTTAACGAATCTCAGGCGGTATTTTGACCAGCGGTATTTTCGAAAAGCGAGGAAAAATAATCGTGGTTATCAGACATGTTTAACTGAGTTAATTACCAAGAGGTGCGTCAATGGATAATTCACATCGAGGTGCCGAGACTATGAATAATTAGCGAAGGTCAATCCTATGTGTATGCTTACCGAATTGCTAATAACATGCACATACCAGAAAAATTACCCGCAAAAAAGTACTTTTGGAACAGAAATTAATAAGAGGCTGATGAACTCAGTTATTTGGAGGTGGAGCTGCAAATAGGACTACCAACAGTAAATGTAATGTACATGTACACGCGCACAACGTATCCAAACAAAAACACACCGTTTACTAAAGATAGAATCTTGCAGCTCCAAAACTTACGCAATGGCCACCATTTTCCAATGCAAGGACAACCCCCCTTGGTGAGGCATACATGATTAAAAGAAGAGATGTAATACCCGGCCCAAACAAATAAAGGAGGCGCGCAATATAAACAGATTCATATCTGGTAATTTCATAATTATATCTTAATGAAACATGATTGTTCATCATAACAAAACCGAGATAAACTATAGGTGATGAATATTTATAAGTGCACATGTTAATTATTAGTTGGACTACAAATGACAAGTACATGTGAAGGATTATTTAAACATGTTTCCGAATGATTACTAATATATTTCAATGGCTATCATGAACCCAAATAAAAATCATGGTCAATAGACAAATTCCTTTTAACCTATCATAGTGTTTGGACGATTAGTCTTATAGGTTTCATAAAAGATTCAGGAGGAGCTATAGGTAAAATAAACACTTGAGGAGATATTAGATACTAACATTACCTTCCACGAAGGACTATAGAACCAAATGCTTGATGGCATGTTGATCACTAATTAGCTAAATCTGAAGGCAAGCTCATTCTTTTTGTGACGACAATATGAACAGGAATAGTAGAATGTAGACAAGCAAAAATTATAGAGAGGCATAGACCTGTTCATCTAAGCTAGCGATCACACGATAATTGATCTAACATGTGCGATTAGTTTTTCTATCACTTATTTTTTTGTGTCCTTGGAGCCCCACGTCTATTTTGTTCACTGAGAAAAATACAATTAGTAACTTTTAATATTTTTATACATGTCTTGAAAATTAAGGTAAAGATTAAATGTTCAAAATCAAATTATACATGCCTAAAACATTCTGTATCTTGCACCAAATGGGGTAAATTAAAAGGGAGAAAAAATATCTATATAAGATAACAAAAATAAGTAACACTTTATGTACACTAAAAATGATGCCATCGCATTTGTGAGGGCCACCTTGCTAGTTCAAACATAAAGTAGGGTCCAAATGTAACAAATGAAACATATAAAACGTGAAAAGACATGAACAAGCCACACCAAATTATCTGCCATATTGCTGCCACTTATGCCCAAGAAGATATTACGAAAGCTTACCCCCACACCATGCCTATCCGTAGAGGATCCTCTGAGAAATTACGGTGCAAAAAATCTTGTGTGGGACTGATGTGGTGGATTTTCCACCTACGTTCCCCTAAAATGGGCACACAAAAAAGGAAATTGGGGGTGTTTTAGATGTTTTGTTAGGGTTGCTCTAAGGGTATGGATGCGAAGTGGCGACACATCAACATCGATTGCGGGCATGAAACGATCATCGGGTTGGGCATGGCGAGCAGACTGGTGGACGCCAAGGAAGTGTAGTAGACAATGTTGATTACTATGGTTAAGAGTAAAGAATATAGAGGTCTCTATAGACGAGAAAAAGGTGTCAAGAGTTGCAAAGTTCTCTAAAAGGGTATGAATAGTGGTGTAATACCTTTGAGGTTTTATTGAGCCTCTCAGCAGAGTATACATTAAGGCATAGCGGGAGTGGTGTTTTGGAACATGGGAGCATATGCTCCCTCTATTTTGAAATGCATCTTACACATATTTTGAATTTCAAAAAAATTGAAACAAAAAATTCGCATGTAAATCTTCTTGTGCTACACACTTACAAAGTTGTTTCATAAAAAAAATGACTTATCATGTGACGTGTGTAAAAAAGACAAAACTCAGTGCTAAAAATAATGCTTTTCATAAGATAAGTTTTCTCTTTTTTATATAGACCATAAAAAACATTAGTTTTTCGTGAAACTTGACGAACGAACATATATTATGAAGATGTACATGTAATTTTTTTTGTTAAATTTTTTCGACATTTCGAAATATGATTTTTTGGTAGAGGGTGCATACGCACCCGGGAGCCGAATTGAATTTCCGAAGGCATAGAAGTTTTTTGTTTGCTCTATTCCGCTCGTTAATCCATGTTGATACTTTGAATGATCCGTGATTTATAAACTGTAAAAATGAAAATTATGCAATAAATAAAGGTCGTGTGCATAATTTTGATGTAGAGCTCGGGTTTGTGACTCCCATTGTTCGGATTGGCCTATTTATTCACATTTATTCATCGTACTTTTATTTGTTGAATTTACTTTGAAGAGGCGGGTGGAAAACATAAGCCCGCCATACAAATCTGCTCGGCGGCGCCCCCTAATATAGCCACCAAAACACCTTTGCCGGATACCGTATGGAGATGCTGAGCGAAGATGCCCCAAATCAGTAGATAGGCCTATAGTACCTGAAATACTCAAACAATCTTGACCATCACCAAGGGAGGGACGGCTCTGGGGGTGTACGAGGATGGAGATGAAAGAGGGTTGGTTCTTTTATGTGGGTTGGACTCCTTACAGTCTTCCAGGTGATCCAACGGTAAAAATATCTAAATTCGCGCAAGTACAAAAACATTTTATCCATTCATTTCCCTCCTAAATTTAATATTCAAAAGGTACTACAAATATGGGTACGATGAACATGGAACGAGCAGTAGCAGTGCTTGGAGTTTAGTGAGCACGCAGTCAGGGCAGGGCTACGCCTGCGTAGGGCAGCTGATTGAAAATCCTATACCTAGCTGCCTAGACTCTTCGTCGTTGTCCTAGACTCCTAGTCGAGCTTTTTACACTAGAACTTTGCACGATATTCTTCTGTTCACAAATCACATTTTTACTGTGCCTTTGCCGCCAAAAAACAGGTGCCGGTACCTATACGTGGATACACACTGCGACCTCTCGCGATGCAGGAACCGGCCAAACAAAAATATCTCTGAGCATATTCATCATATCAATAAACAAATATCACTGTGAGTATTGCTCATCTTAGTGAAAATGAATATTACAGGTTGAATCGTTAAAGTAAGTTCATATTTTGGAAAAAAAAATGTGGAGTTTGGTGCACCTATTATGAACCAGTATATATAGTAGTCTGATGGATCAGAAACTCAAAACTGATAAAACATATTTGAAAAGGTTAAAAAAATTAGGATTTTTTTTTCATGTAGAGGAGCATGTTTTATGTGCGTACGCGAAATTTTACATAAAACCGATATTTTTGTGTCCTGTGTAAAAAACAAAAAATATCTCGAGCATGTTTGTCTTTTTGACACAGGGAAAAAAACATGTCGTTTTGCTAAAACAACTTTATGAGCATGTTTGTTTGACATTTTTAAATATGTTCAAAATGTCAAATAAAGGTGCATATACACCCGGGTGCAGAAAGACCCTATCCTCTTATGGGTGGATAATTTGGAATTTCAATGTAGCGCATCTGAACTATGTACTCCCTCTGTTTCATATTAATTTGTATATAATTTTTGGTCAAAGTTAAGAGATATGTGAGTATTATTAGCACAAATTGGCACCATGTGGCCTTGAAAATGCAGTATTGTATTGCTCATTTATTTCTTTCGAAACTTAAGAAATATGTGAGTATTATTAGCACAAATTGGCACCTCTTATCAGTACTACGGAGTATTACTCAGTTTCTTAGAGAAATACTATTTTATCCTCCACCACTGATATCTTTCCGAAGCATGACTTAGCGACTAGCTCGTACCGAGGGAATTGCAGATTCCACCACCTCCTACTTCTTATGTTGCACAAAACATCACATGGACGATATTTTGCGGTTTCCACCACGTGCTGGTCTAATCTGTTGCGGTTTTCACCACTTAATAATCTAATCAACCAATTAGCCCAGTTGATGGCAAAACAGTAGTTGGGTCTCGCATGTCAATGCATGAATAAATGTACAAAGAAATTAGACATTAAAATGTCCAAAAAAGAGCATCTCCAGTATAACCATATGTCGATTGGGGGACGTTGTCCAATGGTGCCGCCTTTGGGGCGCGACCATTTCCAGCGGCGGCCACCAAATGTGTCACCAAACAGTTTTTTGTAATAAAAATATAAATCAAAATAGGCTTGATGTGTTTAAATGGTATAGTTCAAAGTTCCCTCCACCGCTGCATGCCGTCTCGAATATTACATACCGAGCGCAAATAAATCTAGAAGAACAGGTTGGGTGCCGACGTCAATGTCGATACTAAAGCTGCTGCCGCTGCCAAAGACGTCGCCATTCGGTTGATGATTTCTTTTAAGATCATGTCACAGTAGTACACATGTGCACATCCTTTACCTGAGAGACGGCCTCGCGGCGCCGGTCACGGTACTGGACCACATTAGTACATGAAGGTTCAATGGTTTCTAAAAAAATAGCCTATATAGTTTTAGGAATCAATTACTAGTGACATGCTAAACAAATCATAGAAAAATAATTTTTCAGTTAAAACTCATGAATTTCTATTGATAACTTATAGGGTATAACTTATGTATGAATAATACAATTTATGAATAGGTAAATCAAACCCTATAAAGCATCCACAATGAAGTGTAATTATTTTAGTAAGTATAATTATTTTTCTTTGATCATTTTAGTGAGATACAAAGTATTTGTTTTCAAATATACAAGTAGGTTTTGAAGTAAAAATGATGATACTTATCTAATGTAGTCATTCTAGAGTGCATAAAAAACCTAATTTCTAGAGAGTATATTTTTTGGATACTTTAAGCTTTAATTTGTTTGTACATTTATTCGAGCATTGACGGGAGATGTAACTTTTGTTTTGTTGTCAATTAGGTTAATTGGTTGATTAGATGATGAAGTGGTAAAAATCACAACAGATTAGTGCAGTACATAGTGGAAACTGCAAAAGATCTATTAAAGTGATGTTTTGTGCAACTCATGGAGCACTGGTAGAATCTGCAATTGCCTCGCCGGTACCCTAATCGATGCTAGTATGAGCTTTGCAGTATCTTGGATCCCACTCTTTCCTTTGGCAAAGAGAAAAGAAAAGAGAGAAAGCGATGTTAACTCCAGGCTCCAGAGTCCAGAGCCCAGTTCGAGGCTCCCCATCCAGATCTGGGCCCATTTGCAACGAAAGAAAAATGACCGAGAAGAGCAGGATGCCAGTGTCCATGTGAGCTTTCAGTGAAGAAAGCTACATACGCATACCCATGGAGTAGCATCTACGCACTGCTTTAGACGCTTTCGCAGGGTGGGGGTGAGCTGCCATGATTGATTCGTGGCACCTGTGAACTGCATACTGAATTCTATTTTGACCAGATCCCGAGCCTGCTTCCTGATGCCGGAGCAATCGATCATCGAAGCCCTAGCAGGCTTTCGCAAAGCCAAAAGGAAAGCTGATCGATGCTATACGGTACGGCTGGCTTGATAGCATATTAGCATATGACCTGTTTCTCAAAGCATCAAAAACCTTGATCAGCGTGCCTGTGCATGTTGTAGACTGTTCGGTATGTGACTTGGTGTAGAAGACCAAGTGTGTGTCACTGCCTGGTTCGGACCGACACGAGTTCTTGATGCTTTGCTGGAATGCTGGCTATTCAAGTGCGTGATGTCTACACCCCAGCTTTCCTTGCTAGTATCCTGATTAAGGATTGTGCAATAGAGATGTTTAATCAATAAAACTTCCGATCCGCAGAAAAAAAAAGCATGTGATGTCCTACATATATAGAACGACACGAATTCTTGATGCTTTGCTTTTAGTGACTCCGCGCGTGGCTTTTTTAAAAAAAGGAGGCTGAAGGTTTGCCTAGATCGATTAATTAAGTAGAAGTTGTCAACAAAATTTCGAACAAGAAGAACGAAAAGAATGAGCAGAAGCCTACTCTCATGGGACAATTTCACTCACAGGCTTGGTGTTGGTGCATGCGGTAAGACAAAGATTTGCCTCAATTATGATCTTTCCAAGGATGACGAAAGATGGGACGTGCTTGTTCTCGAAGACTCTTGTGTTTCCCTCATGAGGTTAGTAGAACCATGGATGCCAACGCCTTGTGGTTCGGAGTTCAGCCATTGGACATGCTTGACCACCACAACTTCAAGGAAAGCACTGACCATTGTTGTCGGTCTAGATCATGAAGCCCCAACCAATCTTTGATGAGACGCCAAAGAAGGATGGTGTAGCGACAATGAATGAGGAGGTGGTTTGCCGTCTCAGTGGCCCTCTTGCAAAGCAGGCAAATACAACTATTTGGCCATCCTCGCTTGGCAAACCGTTCGGTCGTCAAAATACGATTTTGGAGGGCAAGCCAAGCGAAGAACTTGATTTTAGGAGGGACCCAAACCTTCCATACTAACCTATTCGTCATGACGAGGTGGGAAAATTGTGCTTGATAGCTAGGCTGCAGCCGACGAATAAGCCACATCTGTTGTGCTCCGAACTCATCTCATTATCTCCACCCCCATTAAGTTGCACTTGGTTGGTCCATTGTGAAATCTTCATCCAAGGTTTTCTTTCCAATCCATGCATCATTAATCATTGCTTGCATGGCACACCACTTCTTTCTTTTGGATGCTTTGAAGATTAAGGGGGCAATGTCACACGGCTTGATCTCATGGAGCCATGATACTTCCCTAAATGGTGCTTTCTTGATGTTGCCCACCTTGATGGCAATAGCAGCGTAAAAACATCCATATGTCCCGAAGTGAAAGGGTTCCGCGCTTGGCTTTCACAACATAAAAAAACTAGATTGGAGGGGGAGACAACCACGTCAGGTCCATACATATTCCGGGGCCTGGAGCAAGAAAACAAAAATAATTTAGAATGCATTGTATTTCAAAAGCAATCCATTACATATCATATATTGGTATTTTGGCTCGATGTCGATCTAGATTTCTTGATTTGGAGCCTGCAACAATCAGCACGAAGATCAAGGAGAAACTTCACCCTCTGTTCTCTTCTCCTAATGTGCTAAGATGAGTGATATGTATCATCTTTGATGCGGTGATGCCTCAAATGTCTAGAACGACTAGAACATTGAGGATGGAATGAAAGATGATTGGGTAACAAAATAATATGTTGGTTTCTATTAATGGTTGTGGCGACCTCGGAATTGGAAAGACACGGGGCCTGCCATTATTCTCTGGGACTAGAGAATACGGGATAGCCAGCGAGGAGACGAGCCGACAACTATGAGTACAGGAGAATGATCGAAGCATATAGATCAATTAGATTTTCAGCAACTATGTACGTGGTGCGTTTGGGCCATCTTTCTCTTTTTTTAATTTTGTCTCATTTATCTTATTTTCCTGAACCTAATATTGTAATACATAAATATCCTTGCATTGAAGTACTGCCCGGGTCGGGGCCCTGCTACCCGATGGCCTAGGACGGTCGCCCTTTTGCCCCCTCTTATGGGCCAGCCCTGGAGACAACCACCTTGCCATAGTAGTAGTCATTAAGTTAGGGTGAGTCTTAGAAGCCGAGCTAATCACATGAGCCTACATGCCCGCCACTTAGCCAACGAAGAGTTCCCAACTGTTACAACATTGTATTTGAGAGAAATTCGGTGTCTCCGTTTTGATATGCAGTGTGTACTAATTCCATTGATGGCAATGGGAACAAGCCCCACAATAAGCTGCCTTGTTTATTCGAACTCAGAAATGCAGTATCTAGTATCTTTTTTTTTTGCATGGATCGTCAAAATGGCACCTTGTGACATTGTACTCCACAGTTCATGAAAACCTTTCATGGTACATCAATAGATATTTTTTGAGGGGTATAGAGATTTTTTTTTAAGCATTTGAGGGGTATAGAGATGTTTTTGTAGGGAAGGTCCAAAGATTTAGCAACACGATCATGAATCTGTTCAACCCCTGGCCAATTTGGGCCGTCCACATTGTCCCAGAGACCGAGAGCCCATCCAACTAGCAACGGTCCAAATAAGTGGCATGGCACAGGTCCGTTTGTTCATATCTGACGCGGGACATTCCAGAAGCAAAATTAGCAAAATCCTCACAACGCCGCGTCGGAACCGCGTCCAGGGCAGTATGGTAATCTGGGCTACTCTACTCCAGAAACCGAAACCGGCCGTCCGTCGTGGGGACCAACGGACACTTTTTGACTGTACCAATATCACATGGCAGCATGTTCCACCGAAAGTCACGAACTGCCCTCGACGTGATATAGCCCTGCTGCTCCAGCAAAATTTTAGATCAACTCTGCTCCAGCACAAGTCAAGATCTTTTTTTGAAACATCACGACGTAATGTAGATGTACATCCACTCACACGATGTATATCCAATACATGAGTAACGGAGTATCGAAATACGAAAAGTCGCCACGTGAATTTTTGCAGACAGTGCGATAACTTATTTGGCTTTGTTACGTGATGATATGGTTTGGATAAAAGTTTGCAGTAGTACAATTCCATTATTCGTGGCCTAGATAATCTTACGTGCACTGTATATGGACTTCAACGAATAAACATACACACTGAAATTCGTCTAACGATTCGGAAAAAAAGCTAGATCTTATAATTTAGAATGAATATTTATTACACACTAAGGCAGGAGGACACGGTCGTGGTTGTATTGATGTTGCTAGGTCTAGAAAGCTGTAGCGTGATTTTTATTTCTTAGTTTTCTTTTCTCTTTTTTGGATGTGTGCATCCGGACTGCCATTAGGGTGGAGCGTTGTTGCAGAGGCTAGGTGTAATTGGTATCTTTTGATATTAATATATTCCCTTTATCGAAAAAAAGGAGGACACTAATTGCCTGAAAAGAAGCTCCCGTGCGGCTGAGTTATGGGACTAATTTGCACATAACGAGCAAGTTATGGTACCTCATGTGTACATGACTTTTACAAGCAAGTGTTTTACATCATTTGATAAATAAATTTTAAAGACCATTGAAGAACTATGTTTTTGTTATTTATCTCTAAAAATAAAAATACCAAATTAAACAATAATTTCTCATTTAAAGCCCTTTTCTTCCCTAAAGCCTTTTCAAAATATTATCAAGACATAGTCATCATTGAGCACTTGTTTAAAATTTATTTCTTGTGATGTTTGACCTCCATTAATCTTAGATTCCATGTGAACTGAATGTTCTAGAACATCGCCTAGAAGGGAGGGGGTGAATAGGCGGTGTATAAAAACTTCTACTTGAGAGCTAAACTAGGCGGAATAAAACTACACATGTGTTTACTAATTTAGCTCAAGACCTATCAACTAGGGGTTTGCCTAAGAGCACCAACAACTTATGCTAGCATGATGAGCACAATGTGATAACAAGCTAGGTATAGCACATCAAGCAAGATAGATATAACAAGGTAAAGCGCATAGGTTAAGGAGCTCGGATTGAGAAGTAATCGGTGCACGAGGAGACGACGATGTATCCCGAAATTCACACACTAAGGTGCTACGTCTCCATCTGGAGCGGTGTGGAGGCACGAGGCACTCCAATGAGCCACTAGGGCCACCGTATTCTCCTCGAGCCTTTCCACCAAAGGAAAGCCTCGATCCACTAAGGGACACTTGAGGGTGGTCACCGAACCCGTACAAGCTTGGGCAAACACCCAAGTATCACACTTGAGGCAACTCCACAACGAGGAGGCTCTCAAGAACACGGCCACAAGAGGCAACACACACCACCAAGGAAACACACTCCACCAAGGATGCTAATGCGCCACAAGAGGCTAACACACTCCACCAAGGAAACACACTCCACAAAGGAAACACGACCACTAAGGCAATGCGGCCACTAAGGCAAGATGGCCACTTAGGCAAGAACACCACTAAGGTCGAACACACACTCTACGAGATCGAAACCCCGGAGAGAACTCAAACCGATGCACCTAATGCAATGGCTAAGAACACCACTAGGATGCCCAAGTTCTTCTCTCCCAAATTCCAACAAAGCTACAAAAGCTATTGGGGGAATAAGGGAGGAAGAACAAATATGTGGAGAAACACCAAATAACTCCAAGACCTAGATCTAGCAAGATCCCCTCACTTGGAGAGGGATTCAATTGGTGAAGCTCCAGATCTAGGTCTCCTCTCTCCTTTCCCCCAAAAATATGCAAGAAATAGTGGGGGGATCAAGAGGAGGAAGAAAGAACTCAAGGTCAACAATGGAGGAGAGAGAATGGAGGGGAAGGGTTAGTTTGGTCGGAGGTGGAAGAGAGGTATATATAGGGGGCCCAGAAATATGACTGTTGGGGCTGAAAAACGGTCAGATCCACGCCCAAAGCGATACTACCGCTTGTCGGAGCGGTACTACCGCTCGCGCGCGAACTGCGCAGAAAACAGCTGGAAAACGCCCCAAACCGGTAGTACCGCTCCGTAGAGCGGTACTACCGCTTGTGCAGATCTGAGCAAAACCAAATCAGAGAATATGTGTGAGAGAGGAGAGCAGGCAGGGTGGCAGGGCAGAGCAGCGCGGCGCAGCATGCGGTAGCAGCGGCAGGAGCGAGCAGCAGTGTGCAGCAGGGGTGGGGCCAGGCGGGCGCGTGTGTGAGCGAGCAGCAGGCGGCGTGCAGCGCGGGAGCAGGAGGCAGCAAGCGGGAGCGGCGCTGCCATCGAGGGCAGCACGCGGGTCAACGCCCGCGTCTCCCGATCGGCAGCGAGCGAGCGAGGCGCTGGTGCGGTGCGGGCTGCGGCGGCCCAAGTGCGGGCTGGAGCCGGAGTGGAGGCGGCGGCCCATGCGAGGCAAGGAGCTGGGCCGGTACTACCGGCCATGGTACCGGTCTGGTACCGTAAACGAGTTACGGTAGTACCGGGCCGGTACCGGCCTGGTACCGGTCAGGGTCCAGTAAGCCAAAACCGCATGAGCGGTATTTAGGCCGGTACCGCCCGGCCCATATGCTGTTTTTTCTTTTCCAAATAATATGCAACACGGAAAACGCAATATCTTGAGTTAGGAAGATCGGAATGACATGAAACCAACTTCGTTGGAAACAGGACGACAAGAGATACATCTTTACAAGGTGAAATCATGCAAAGGAGTGAGTGATGATTTTCTCATGGTCATAGATGTGTAACCTCTCAATACGGTATATCGGGAAAATCATCACTCTCGCATATGCAACATGCGATGCAACCGAAATCCGTTTCATGCATAAAAACCAAGAAGAACCAAGAACACGATGCAATGCGTGCAAGGTTTGAGCTCTCTCCGATGATGCGACCCACTATCCTATCGAGCACAAACCTTGTCCTTGCGCGTTCTTCTCGAGTCGGCAAGCTCCGTCTTCATACTCTTCATGATTGTACATGCCACCGTCTTCCTTCAACATACACGCCACCGTCTTCTTCCATCTTGTACGCACGCCACCGTCTTCATCCATCTTCAACGTTGTCTTCTCTCTTCATCTTCTACGCCGTCTTCTCTCTTCATCTTCAACACCGTCTTCGTCTCTCTTCGACACCATCTTCATCATTGTACTCCGTCTTCTCCATCTTGCAACCTTGAGTCCAATGCATGGCTATGGACTTGTCCTAAGATTGATTCTCAATGCAACCGTTAGTCCATAGGGATTGTCATCAATTACCAAAACCACACATGGGGTAATGGACATGTTCTTTCAATCTCCCCATTTTGGTAATTGATGACAATCTCTTTGAGAGGGTTTAGATATGGGATTTAGCGAACAACCCAAGTTGAATATTTAGAACAAACTCCCCCATAATATATGCATGTGTGAATGAACTTGAATTTCATTGCATATACCGGCAATTAAAGCCTAGCGGAGTATCTTCTAAATATTCAACCATGCAAAGCAACAAATGCAAAGCATGAAAGGCAAATGCTTAAGAACCAACAAAAGCAATTCCCTTAAACCCTCCAAACTTCTCCCCCATTGGCATCGATTGCCAAAATGGACGAAAGGTTTAGAAGGCCAATATAGTGAGCGTTCCTCCATAAGTTGTGCATTTCTCATAATTATGAGTGAAATCAAATGCACATATTCAATGACGAATATTCGGAGGAAATCAAACTATATTGAGGATCAAAGATTGCAAGAGGATATGAAGGTGAGAAAGCTTCGACAAATGAAGCAAGCAATCCAATGACCCAAAAAGAAACACAAGCTTAATAAGAGGCAAGTAAAAACGAAGCTTGTGCCAAAAACAAGTATGAGTGCGTGAAGATGCAAATAGAACGAAATGAGCACTCATAGCAAATTCTTTGTGGAGCCACCAAGAGACAAACAAGAATAGAAAGAATGGACTCCAACAAAGATGGATATCAAAAGATATGTATCATCTCTCATGTATATAAGTTTCTCTAAGTGGACAACATCACGAAGACGTTTATCAACAAAGAAACATGCACACACAAGATAGGTACAAGAGAGATAGAGCAAGATATCCAAAACAAGCATGCTCAAGGACTTATCTCATTATAGGAAAGTAAAACCAAAAATCAAGTAATGAGATAACCAACTCCCAAAGAAAGAAAGATTCCAAATAAACCAAACCCTCAACACTTTTCATGATGGCACAAAAGTACCGAAAAGAAAAGGTTTGTCTTCCAAGGTCAAATTCTTGAAAGAAGGGAGTGTTCTAGCAAACATAGGAGAGCTCCCCCAAAATTAGTGCACTATTTAGGATTTTGCATTTGAATACAAAATGCACAAATGCGGGATCATCTCTCTACCATTGTTTATCAAAACACTAACAAGGTTCAAGTGAAATAAGGAGATCCAAAAGAGGCAAGGAAGACATATGGGAGTCTAACCCACAAGGACAAATTCTTGGCAAGAAATGAAGCAATTGAGCACACGAGCCAAGTGTGAGGATGATCCGGAACAATACCACACAATTTATTACCAATCGTCCATGGACAAGAGGTGTATAGGAAATATCCATATGGTAGTTTGTGAGTATGTTCAAGATCATCTTTACAACTTAAGAAAGCATATGGTAAAGTGGGATTTGTTTGAGCACACATGCCACATAGGAACTAGATAATCTATAATATCATCTCTATGTGACACAACCTCAAATGTTCACATTTTCTAGGCTTGTAAAATGCACAAGGCACAATACTCCCCCATAACGTGATAAAGACATTTTTCGTGCAAGAGGCAAATAAGAACCAAGTGAGATAATTAATGGACATTATAGAATTTTAATTCATCATGTCGCACATTTTAGGATTGTGAAATGCACAAAGCATATCACTCCCCCAAAATGGGATAGTCCATTAATTTCTCACACGAGCCAACAACTAAGATATGAACAAGATGCAATAGGCTCAACAAAGAACAATTGTACATGATGTGCCACCCAATATTTAAGTAAGCAAGCAAGATAAGCAAGTAGGAGGCACAACATACACAACCACATGCAAGGTACAAAACCAACACATGTAAAAGGGGAGCGAGTAACTTTCAATGTAAAGGAGTTGAGGACTCGTTGCCGCAAGGAGGAGCATGGGTAAAGGATGAAAGGAATAGTACTTGACTTGAGGAAGTGAGAATGATGAAGATCCCCCAAGTCTTCATGAGCTAGTCAAGCCTCCATGCCCTCCATATGTACCTATTGATCAAATTTTGGCTTGTTGGTCCCCAACCAAGTTGGGTCCTAAGAAGTTAGTCACAATAGGCTTAGCAACCCAAATGGTTCTTTTTACGAAACCACTTTGAGCGCCAACATATTTGGCAAACACATCGCCAACCCTATCCTTATGTAGACAATAAGCACCATGGATCAAGATAGGGTTGGATGAGTTACCAATAGTGCAAAAGGAGGAGATGTGGCCCTTCTCACGGCATATGTAGCATGTTCTCTCTTCTCCTTCTTCTCACTTGATTTCTCCACAACGGGAGCCTTGGCTTGATCCTTCTTGGGTAGCGGCCTTTCTTCAAGTTGAGGAAGACCTTGAGCTTGGCCTTGAGGAAGACCATGAGCTCCATCTTGAGGCCGCTTCCCTTTTTTCTTCTCGCCAAGTGGCTTCTTCTTCAAGGGGCACGATCTAACATGATGCCCTTCAATCTTGCACTTGAAGCACACAATCTTGGCGGGGTCCTTCACATGCCCATGGCCCTTCTTCCGCTTGTGCGTGGTGGACTTGTTCTTGTTGTTGGAGTTGAATCCAAGTCCACTCTTGTCATTGGGGAATTGCTTCCCTTCATGACCCTTTACCAAGTCCTTCTTCAAAGAAGTGACTTGGGCCTCGAGCTCTTCGATTTCCCCTACATGGTTAGTAACAACACAAGTACTAGAGGAAGTGGAAGCTTCATTGTTAGAGCAACAAGGCAAGGTATGTAATTCACCATAAGATATAGCAATAGCATGGGTGGGTGAATTACTAGCACTAGCACATGGAATTGTAGAGCAACAAGACATAGAAGGTAGTTCACCACAAGATAAATCAATAGCATGAGTGGGTGAACTAAAAGCACTAGCTGTTGGAGATATGCCCAAGAGGCAATAATAAAAGTGATTATTATATATCTTTATGTTTATGATAAATGTTTATATACCATGCTATAATTGTATTAACCGAAACATTGATACATGTGTGATATGTAAACAACAAAGAGTCCCTAGTATGCCTCTTATCTAGCTTGTTGATTAATAGATGATTAGTTTCATAATCATGAACATTGGATGTTATTAATAACAAGGTTATATCATTGTATGAATGATGTGTTGTACACACCCAATTAAGCGTAGCATAAGATCACGTCATTAAGTTATTTGCTATAAGCTTTCGATACATAGTTACCTAGTCCTTATGACCATGAGATCATGTAAATCATTTATACCGGAAAGGTACTTTGATTACATCAAACACCACTGCGTAAATGGGTGGTTATAAAGGTGGGATTAAGTATCCGGAAAGTATGAGTTGAGGCATATGGATCAACAAGTGGGATTTGTCCATCCCGATGACTGGATAGATATACTCTGGGCCCTCTCGGTGGAATGTCGTCTAATGTCTTGCAAGCATATGAATAAGTTCATAAGAGACCACATACCACGGTACGAGTAAAGAGTACTTGTCAGGAGACGAGGTTGAACAAGGTATAGAGTGATACCGATGATCAAACCTCGGGCAAGTAAAATATCGCGTCACAAAGGGAATTGGTATCGTATGTGAATGGTTCATTCGATCACTAAAGTCATCGTTGAATATGTGGGAGCCATTATGGATCTCTAGATCCCGCTATTGGTTATTGGTCAGAGTGAGTACTCAACCATGTCCGCATAGTTCGCGAACCGTAGGGTGACACACTTAAAGTTGGATGTTGAAATGGTAGAACTTGAATATGGAATGGAGTTCGAATATTTGTTCTGAGTCCCGGATGAGATCCCGGACATCACGAGGAGTTCCGAATGGTCCGGAGAATAAGATTCATATATAGGAAGTCATTTTATAAGATTTAAAATGATCCGGAAGGTTCTATGGAAGGTTCTAGAAGGTTCTAGAAAAGTCCGAAAGAAACCACTAAGGAAGGCGGAGTCCCGGAGGGACTCCACCTCCCATGGCCGGCCAACCCTAAGGGGGAGGAGTCCCAAGTGGACTCCCCAAAGGGGGCCGGCCACCCCCCCACATGGAAGGGGGGAATCCCACCCCAAGGTGGGAATCCCACTTGGTGGGAATCCCACCCCAAGTGGGATTCCCACCTTGGGTAGGTTTCCCTATCACATGGAAGGTTTTTGGTTTGGGTCTTATTCGGAGACTTGTAGTCCAACACTTGGGGCTTCCACCTATATAATGAGGGGCCAAGGGGAGGGGGCCGGCCACCCCAACACCACAAGGTGGCCGCACCCCTCAAGTGGCCGGCGCCCCTCTCCCCAAACCCTAGCCGCCCCACTCCTCCTTCTTCCCCGCACGCTTAGCGAAGCTCCGCCGGGATTCTCCACCGCCACCGACACCATGCCGTCGTGCTGTCGGATTCAAGAGGAGCTACTACTTCCGCTGCCCGCTGGAACGGGGAGGTGGACGTCGTCTTCATCAACAACCGAACGTGTGACCGAGTACGGAGGTGCTGCCTGTTCGTGGCGCCGTGATCAAGATCTTCTACGCGCTTTTGCAAGCGGCAAGTGAACGTCTACCGCAGCAACAAGAGCCTCATCTTGTAGGCTTTGGAATCTCTTCAAGGGTGAGACTCGATAATCCCCTCGTTGCTACCGTCTTCTAGATTGCATCTTGGCTTGGATTGCGTGTTCGCGGTAGGAAATTTTTTGTTTTCTATGCAACGAATCCCTACAGAGTGGTATCGCAGCCGTGTTTATGCATAGATGGTTGCACGAGTAGAACACAATGGTTTTGTGGGCGTTGATGCTCTTGTTATCTTTAGTTGAGTACTTTGCATCTTTGTGGCATAGTGGGATGAAGCGGCTCGGACTAACTTTACATGACCGCGTTCATGAGACTTGTTCCTCGTTCGACATGCAACTTGTATTGCATAAGAGGCTTTGCGGGTGTCTCTGTCTCTCCTACTATAGTGAAGATTCAATTTACTCTTCTATTGACAACATTAGTATCAACGTTGTGGTTCATGTTCGTAGGTAGATTAGATCTCTCTCGAAAACCCTAAACCACGTAAAATATGCAAACCAAATTAGAGACGTCTAACTTGTTTTTGCAGGGTTTGGTGATGTGATATGGCCATAATGTGATGATGAATATGTATGAGATGATCATTATTGTATTGTGGCAACCGGCAGGAGCCTTATGGTTGTCTTTAAATTTCATGTTGAGTAGTATTTCAAAGTAGTTGTTATAGTTGCTACATGGAGGACAATCATGAAGACGGCGCCATTGACCTTGACGCTACGCCAACGATGATGGAGATCATGCCCGAAGATGATGGAGATCATGTCCGTGCTTTGGAGATGAAGATCAAAGGCGCAAAGACAAAAGGGCCATATCATATCACATATGAACTGCATGTGATGTTAATCCTTTTATGCATCTTATTTTGCTTAGATCGCGACGGTAGCATTATAAGATGATCCCTCACTAAAATCTCAAGATAATAAAGTGTTCATCCTTAGTAGCACCGTTGCCAAGATTTGTCGTTTCGAAGCATCTCGTGATGATCGGGTGTGATAGAATCAACAAGTGCATACAACGGGTGCAAGCCAGTTTTGCAATGCGGATACTAAGGTGGCCTTGACGAGCCTAGCATGTACAGACATGGTCTCGGAACACGTGATACCGAAAGGTAGAGCATGAATCATATGATTGATATGATGAACACTTTGAGTGTTCGCCATTGAAATTACACCTTGTCTCGTGATGATCGGACTTAGGTGTGGTGGATTTGGTTCGTGTGATCACTAAGACAATGCGAGGGACATTGTTTTGAGTGGGAGTTCACCTAGATTTTTAATTATATTGAATTAAAATTTGAACTCAATTTGTCATAAACTTAGTCTAAACTATTGCAAATATATGTTGTAGAGATGGCGTCCCCAATCAATTTTAACCAGCTTCCTAGAGAAAGAAAAGCTTAAGAGCAACGGTAGCAACTTCACCGACCGGTTCCGTCATGTGAGGATCTTCCTCTCTCGGCGGAAATCTGCAATATGTGCTTGATGCACCGCTAGGTGACCCTCCCGCGTAAACCGAAACCGATGAAGTAAAGGCCGTTTACGCGACTCGGAAAACTCGGTACTCTCAAGTTCGGTGTGCCATCCCGTGCGAGTCCGGAATCCGATCTTCAAAAACGTTTTGAGCACCACGATCCTCATGAGTTGATGAATGAGCTGAAAGCTATATTTGAGACTCATGCGGCCGTGGAATGCTATGAAGCATCGAAACATTTCTTCAGCTTGTATGATGGAAGAAGGCAGCTCCATTAGTGAGCACATGCTCGCCATCACCGGCATGCGAAGAAACTCAAGGACTTGGGAATAGTGATTCCTAACGAGACCGGGGATTAATCGTGTCCTTCAATCACCGCCACCAAGTTACAAGAACTTTGTGATGAACTACAATATGCGTAACATGAACAAGGAGTTACTCCGAACTCTTTGGCATGCTAAAAGCTGCTGAGATTAAGATCAAGAAAGAGCACCAAGTGTTGATGGTCAACAAGACCACCAATTTCAAGAAACAGGGCAAGTCTAAGGGAAAATTCAAGAAGGGTGGCAAGACAGCTGCCACGCCTCCTATGAAACTTAAGAACGGCCCTAAACCTGATGCTGAGTGCTATTACTGCAAGGAGAAGGGACACTGGAAGCGTAATTGCTCCAAGTATTTGGCGGATCTGAAGAGCGGCCTTGTCAAGAAGAAGAAAGAAGGTATATCCGATATACATGTTATAGATGTTTATCTCACTCGGTTCTCGTTCTAGTACCCGGGTATTTGATACCGGTTCGGTTGCTCATATTTGTAACTCGAAATAGGAACTAAAGAATAAACGAAGACTATCGAAAGATGAAGTGACGATGCGCGTTGGAAATGGATCCAAAGTCGATGTGATCGCTGTCGGCACACTTCCTCTACATCTACCTTCGGGATTAGTTTTAAGCCTAAATAATTGTTATTTTGTACCCGCGTTGAGCATGAACATTATATCTGGATCTTGTTTAATGCAAGACGGTTATTCATTCAAGTGTGAGAATAATGGTTGTTCCATTTTTATGAATAATATCTTTTATGGTCGAGCACCTGAAAAGAATGGCTTATTTCTGTTAGATCTCGATAGTAGTGACACGCATATACATAACATTGATGCTAAGCGAATTAAATTGAATGATAATTCTACTTATATGTGGCACTGTCGTCTTGGTCATATTGGAGTGAAGCGCATGAAGAAACTCCATACCGATGGATTACTTGAATCACTTGACTTTGAGTCACTTGATAGATGCGAAGCATGTCTAATGGGAAAAATGACTAAGACTCCATTTTCTCGGTATGATGGAGCGAGCTACCGACTTATTGGAAATCATACATACCGATGTGTGCGGATCAATGAGCGTAGCATCACGCGGTGGTTATCGTTATGTTCTAACCTTCACAGATGATCTGAGTAGATATGGGTATATCTATTTCATGAAACATAAATCCGAAACTTTCGAGAAGTTTAAGGAATTCCAAAGTGAAGTAGAAAATCAACGTAACAAAAAGATTAAATTTCTACGATCTGATCGCGGAGGTGAATATCTGAGTTATGAGTTTGGCATGCATTTAAAGAAATGCGGAATACTTTCACAATTGACACCGCCGGGAACACCACAACGAAACGGTGTGTCCGAACGCCGTAATCGAACTCTCTTAGATATGGTTCGTTCTATGATGTCTCTTACTGATTTACCTTTATCATTTTGGTGTTATGCATTAGAGACAGCCGCATTCACTTTAAATAGAGCACCATCAAAATCCGTTGAAACGACACCGTATGAATTATGGTTTAATAAGAAACCTAAGCTGTCGTTCCTTAAAGTTTGGGGTGATACGTCTCCGACGTATCGATAATTTCTTATGTTCCATGCTACATTATTGATGATATCTACATGTTTTATACACATTATATGTCGTATTTATGCATTTTCCGGCACTAACCTATTAACAAGATGCCGAAGAGCCGCTTGTCGTTTTCTCGCTGTTTTTGGTTTCAGAAATCCTAGTAAAGAAATATTTTCGGAATTGGACGAAATCAACGCCCAGGGTCCTATTTTTGCACGAAGCTTCCAGAAGACCGAAGGGGAAAGGAAGTGGGGCCACGAGGCGCCGCCACACTAGGGCGGCGCGGCCTGGCCCTTGGCCGCGCCGGCCTGGTGTGTGGGGCCCTCGTATGGGCCCCCGCGTTGCCCTTCCGCCTACTTAAAGCCTCCGTCGCGAAACCCCCAGTACGGAGAGCCACGATACAGAAAACCTTACTGAGACGCCGCCGCCGCCAATCCCATCTCGGGGGATTCTGGAGATCACCTCCGGCACCCTGCCGGAGAGGGGATTCATCTCCCGGAGGACTCTTCACCGCCATGGTCGCCTCCAGAGTGATGAGTGGGTAGTTCACCCTCGGACTATGGGTCCATAGCAGTAGCTAGATGGTTGTCTTCTCCTCATTGTGCTTCATTGTTGGATCTTGTGAGCTGCCTAACATGATCAAGATCAACTATCTGTAATACTATATGTTGTGTTTGTCAGGATCCGATGGATAGAGAATACTATGTTATGTTAATTATCAAGTTATTACCTATGTGTTATTTATGATCTTGCATGCTCTCCGTTATTAGTAGAGGCTATGGCCAAGTTTTTGCTCTTAACTCCAAGAGGGAGTATTTATGCTCGATAGTGGGTTCATGCCTCCATTAAATCTGGGACGAAGTGATGTAAAGTTCTAAGGTTGTGGATGTGCTTGTTGCCACTAGGGATAAAACATTGATGCTATGTCTAAGGATGTAGTTATTGATTACATTACGCACCATACTTAATGCAATTGTCTCGTTGTTTTGCAACTTAATACTGGAAGGGGTTCGGATGATAACCCGAAGGTGGACTTTTTAGGCATAGATGCATGCTGGATAGCGGTCTATGTACTTTGTCGTAATGCCCAATTAAATCTCACTATATTTATCATATCATGTATGTGCATTGTTATGCCCTCTCTATTTGTCAATTGCCCGACTGTAATTTGTTCACCCAACATGCTTTTATCTTATGGGAGAGACACCTCAAGTGAACTGTGGACCCCGGTCCTATTCTTTACATCGCATACAATCTACTGCAATACTTGTTTTATCGTTTTCTCGCAAACAATCATCTTCCACACAATACGGTTAATCCTTTGTTACAGCAAGCCGGTGAGATTGACAACCTCACTGTTTCGTTGGGGCAAAGTACTTTGGTTGTGTTGTGCAGGTTCCACGTTGGCGCCGAATCCCCGGTGTTGCGCCGCATTACATTCCGCCACCATCAACCTTCAACGTGCTTCTTGGCTCCTCCTGGTTCGATAAACCTTGGTTTCTTTCTCGAGGGAAAACTTGCTACTCGTCCGCATCACACCTTCCTCTTGGGGTTCCCAACGGACGTGTGTCAACCGCACGCATCAAGATCGTTTTCCGGCGCCGTTGCCGGGGAGATCAAGACACGCCTGCAAGGGGAGTCTCCACTTCCCAATCTCTTTACTTTGTTTTTGTCTTGCTTTATTTTATTTACTACTTTGTTTGCTGCATTATATCAAAACACAAAAAAATTAGTTGCTAGCTTTACTTTATTTACCTGTCTTGCACTCTATATCAAAAACACAAAAAAAATTAGTTACTTGCATTTACTTTATCTAGTTTGCTTTATTTACTACTGCTAAAATGGCCACCCCTGAAAATACTAAGTTGTGTGACTTCACAACCACAAATAATAATGATTTCCTATGCACACCTATTGCTCCACCTCGCTACTACAAGCAGAATTCTTTGAAATTAAACCCGCTTTACTCGAATCTTGTTATGCGAGAGCAATTTTCTCGGTGTTAGTTCCGATGATGCTGCTGCCCATCTTAATAATTTTGTTGAACTATGTGAAATGCAAAAGTATAAGGATGTAGATGGTGATATTATTAAATTGAAATTGTTTCCTTTCTCATTAAGAGGAAGAGCTAAATATTGGTTGCTATCTCTGCCTAAGAATAGTATTGATTCCTGGACTAAATGCAAGGATGCTTTTATTGGTAGATATTATCCCCCTGCTAAAATTATATCTTTGAGAAGTAGCATAATGAATTTCAAGCAATTAGATAATGAACATGTTGCTCAAGCATGGGAGAGAATGAAATCTTTGGTTAAAAATTGCCCAACCCATGGATCGACTACTTGGATGATCATCCAAACCTTCTATGCAGGACTAAATTTTTCTTCGCGGAATTTATTGGATTCAGCTGCTGGAGGTACCTTTATGTCCATCACTCTTGGTGAAGCAACAAATCTCCTTGATAATATGATGATTAATTACTCTGAATGGCACACGGAGAGAGCTCCACAAGGTAAGAAGGTAAATTCTGTTGAAAAATCCTCTTTTTTCCTTGAATGATAAGATTGATGCTATTATGTCTATGCTTGTGAATGATAGGACTAATGTTGATCCTAATAATGTTCCGTTAGCTTCATTGGTTGCCCAAGAAGAACATGTTGATGTAAACTTCATTAAAAATAATAATTTCAACAACAATGCTTATCGGAACAATTCTAGTAATAACTATAGGCCATATCCTTATAATAATGGTAACGGTTATGCTAATTCTTATGGGAATTCTTACAATAATAATAGGAACACACCCCCTGGACTTGAAGCTATGCTTAAAGAATTTATTAGTACACAAACTGCCTTTAACAAATCTGTTGAGGAAAAGCTCAATAAAATTGATATTCTCGCTTCTAAGGTTGATAGTCTTGCCTCTGATGTTGATCTTTTGAAATTGAAAGTTATGCCTAATAGGGATATTGAAAATAAAATTGTTACTACAGCAAATGCCATCCAAGTTAGAATTAATGAGAATATAAGATTAATGGCTGAATTGCGTGCTAGGTGGGATAGAGAAGAAAATGAAAAACTAGCTAAAGAGAATAATGTAGCTAAAGTTTGGACTATTACCACCACTAGCAATGCTAATGATTCACATGTTGCTGCACCTCCTACTATTAATGGTAAAATAATTGGTGTTGGCAATGTTTTTACTCCTACTGCAAAGCGCGCAAAATTACCTGAAACTGCTAAAACTGCTGAAACTGCCTGTGATAAAACTGCTGAAATTTTTTCCAACATTGGGGATGATGATCCCATTGCTTTAGATTGTAATGGTTTGGATTTTGATGATTGCCACATCTCTGAAGTTATAAAGTTCTTACAAAAACTTGCTAAGAGTCCCAATGCTAGCGCTGTAAACTTGGCTTTCACAAAACATATTACAAATGCTCTCATAAAAGCTAGAGAAGAGAAACTAAAACTTGAAACTTCTATTCCTAGAAAGCTAGAAGATGGTTGGGAGCCCATCATTAAAATGAGGGTCAATGATTTTGATTGTAATGCTTTATGTGATCTTGGTGCAAGTATTTCGTTATGCCTAAGAAAGTCTATGATATGCTTGACTTGCCACCATTGAAAAATTGTTATTTGGATGTTAATCTCGCTGATAATGCTAAAAAGAAACCTTTGGGGAGAGTTGATAATGTTCATTATGGTTAACAATAACCTTGTCCCCGTTGATTTTGTTGTCTTGGATATTGAATGCAATGCATCTTGCCCCATTATATTGGGAAGACCTTTTCTTCGAACCGTTGGTGCTACTATTGATATGAAGGAAGGTAATATTAAATATCAATTTCCTCTCAAGAAAGGTATGGAACACTTCCCTAGAAAAAGAATGAAGTTACCTTTTGATTCTATTATTAGAACAAATTATGATGTTGATGCTTCGTCTCTTGATGTTACTTGATATACACTTTCTACGCCTAGCTGAAAGGCGTTAAAGAAAAGCGCTTATGGGAGACAACCCATGTTTTTACTAAAGTATTTTTGTTTTATATTTGAGTCTTGGAAGTTGTTTACTACTGTAGCAACCTCTCCTTATCTTAGTTTTGTGTTTTGTTGTGCCAAGTAAAGTCTTTGATAGTAAAGTTCATACTAGATTTGGATTGCTGCAGCGATTCTGCATTTCTTTGCTGTCACGAATTTTGACCTGCCTCCCTGTAGGTAGCTCAGAAAATTAAGCTAATTTACGTGCGTGATACTCAGATATGTACGCAACTTTCATTCAATTTGGGCATTTTCATTTGAGCAAGTCTGGTGCCTCAATAAAATCCATCTTTACGGACTGTTCTGTTTTGACAGATTCTGCCTTTTATTTCGCATTGCCTCTTTTGCTATGTTGGATGAATTTCTTTGATCCATTAATGTCCAAGTAGCTTTATGCAATGTCCAGAAGTGTTAAGAATGATTGTGTCACCTCTGAACATGTTAATTTTTATTGTCCACTAACCCTCTAATGAGTTGTTTCGAGTTTGGTGTGTAGGAAGTTTTCAAGGATCAAGAGAGGAGTATGATACAATATTGTTGAAATATTGGGCCCATTTTTAGTGGCCCAAATTAGATTTCAGTTTTTCCTATAAATCTCAAAGCCCACATAGTGGCAGCCATGTGAGTTTGAGCCCAAGTTGGTGGCATCTCACTAGGGAGTGGCAAGAGGTGGGAAGTTTAGTCCCACATGGAAAGTTGGGAGGAAGTTAGACCACCTTATAAGGTGGGTTGTTCCACCACTAGTAAGTGAGTGAGAATAGGAGTGCTACACGCGCGCGCTCCTCCTCCTCCTCGCTCGCTCGTCTCGACTCGACTCGACACGACACGACACGACACGCCACGCCGCGCGCGCCGCGCTCGTGTTGAGTGGATTGAGCCTCGAGCCGAGACTTTTCTTACTTTTTGCACCTCAGGAAAACGAACAGAGTCCTAGACGGACGCGTCACAGTTAGTCGGTTCGGGTCGCTCCCGGATCGTGGGCTATCTGTAACCGACTCGAAACGTTCGTGCGACGTGGGCGTGGCCCACGTTGCCTAGGGTTTCCCGAGCCTATATAATCTCTTGCCCGGCTACCGCAGAAATACATCAAATACACGAGTTAGGTTTCCACCTCTCTCTGCTTGCGCCGCCATCGTACCCTACTCCATCCCGCGCGCCGACGTGCATCGGCGAACGGGAGAGCAGGTCTCCGGAACCGCTCGTCCTTGCGATCCTGTACGGGAGAGGGCGAATTAGGTTTTTGGGAAGCGCTCTGCGCGATTGCTCAAGCTCTTCATCACGGGTCGCCTTCCGTCCAAGTCGGGCGGTGCTGCCTACCGTCGTCTTCAACGCCGTCTACTTCGACCCATCGTCCCCGTCGTCAACAACGTTGTCATCAACAACGTTACTGGCTGCGACATCGTCCGCTACACCTCCACCGCCACCTCCACCAGATCGGTACGTGCGACATATCTCGATCCGTTTAGCGATGGATGTTGTACCGTTTGCTCTGCTACTGTTCATGTTGATCACTGCATCTAGTATGTTCGAGTTTCACATGTTAGTAGTTACTTTCGTCATGCTTTATATTCTGGAATTAATCATGGAAATTGTGCCTAATTATCCAACAAATATGATCAAGGAGAGTGAAAGCTCTAAGCTTGGGGATGCCCCGGTGGTTCACCCCTGCATATTCTAAGAAGACTCAAGCGTCTAAGGTTGGGGATGCCCAAGGCATCCCCTTCTTCATCGACAACATTATCAGGTTCCTCCCCTGAAACTATATTTTTATTCAGTCACATCTTATGTACTTTGCTTGGAGCGTCGGTTTGTTTTTGTTTTTGTTTGAATAAAATGGATCCTAGCATTCATCGTGTGGGAGAGAGACACGCTCCGCTGTTGCATATGGACAAATATGTCCTTAGGCTTTACTCATAGTATTCATGGCGAAGGTTGAATCTTCTTCGTTAAATTGTTATATGGTTGGAATCGGGAAATGCTACATGTAGTAATTCTAAAATGTCTTTAATAATTTGATACTTGGCAATTGTTGTGCTCATGTTTAAGCTCTTGCATCATGTACTTTGCACCCATTAATGAAGAAACACCTAGAGCTTGCTAAATTTGGTTTGCATATTTGGTCTCTCTAAAGTCTAGATAATTTCTAGTATTGAGTTTTGAACAACAAGGAAGACGGTGTAGAGTCTTAAATGTTTACAATATGTCTTTTATGTGAGTTTTGCTGCACCGGTTCATCCTTGTGTTTGTTTCAAATAACCTTGCTAGCCTAAACCTTGTATCGAGAGGGAATACTTCTCATGCATCCAAAATCCTTGAGCCAACCACTATGCCATTTGTGTCCACCATACCTACCTACTACATGGTATTTCTCCGCCATTCCAAAGTAAATTGCTTGAGTGCTACCTTTAAAATTCCATCATTCGCCTTTACAATATATAGCTCATGGGACAAAATAGCTTAAAAACTATTGTGGTATTGAATATGTACTTATGCACTTTATCTCTTATTAAGTTGCTTGTTGTGCGATAACCATGTTTCTGGGGACGCCATCAACTATTCTTTGTTGAATATCATGTGAGTTGCTATGCATGTCCGTCTTGTCCGAAGTAAGAGAGATCTACCACCTTAATGGTTGGAGCATACATATTGTTAGAGAAGAACATTGGGCCGCTAACTAAAGCCATGAATCATGGTGGAAGTTTCAGTTTTGGACATATATCCTCAATCTCATATGAGAACACTAATTGTTGCCACATGCTTATGCATTAAAGAGGAGTCCATTATCTCGTTGTCCATGTTGTCCCGGTATGGATGTCTAAGTTGAGAATAATCAAAAGCGAGAAATCCAAAATGCGAGCTTTCTCCTTAGACCTTTGTACAGGCGGCATGGAGGTACCCCATTGTGACACTTGGTTAAAACATGTGTATTGCGATGATCCGGTAGTCCAAGCTAGGACAAGGTGCGGGCACTATTAGTATACTATGCATGAGGCTCGCAACTTGTAAGATATAGTTTACATAACTCATATGCTTTATTACTACCGTTGACAAAATTGTTTCATGTTTTCAAAATAAAAGCTCTAGCACAAATATAGCAATCGATGCTTTCCTCTTTGAAGGACCATTCTTTTTACTTTTATGTTGAGTCAGTTCACCTATTTCTCTCCACCTCAACAAGCAAACACTTGTGTGAACTGTGCATTGATTCCTACATACTTGCATATTGCACTTATTATATTACTCTATGTTGACAATTATCCATGAGATATACATGTTACAAGTTGAAAGCAACCGCTGAAACTTAATCTTCCTTTGTGTTGCTTCAATACCTTTACTTTGATTTATTGATTTATGAGTTAACTCTTATGCAAGACTTATTGATGCTTGTCTTGAAGTACTATTCATGAAAAGTCTTTGCTTTATGATTCATTTGTTTACTCATGTCATTACCATTGTTTTGATCGCTGCATTCATTACATATGCTTACAATAGTATGATCAATGTTATGATGGCATGTCACTCCAGAAATTATCTTTGTTATCGTTTACCCGCTCGGGACGAGCGTAACTAAGCTTGGGGATGCCGATACGTCTCCGACGTATCGATAATTTCTTATGTTCCATGCTACATTATTGATGATATCTACATGTTGTATACACATTATATGTCGTATTTATGCATTTTCCGGCACTAACCTATTAACAAGATGCCGAAGAGCCGACTTGTCGTTTTCTCGCTGTTTTTGGTTTCGTAAATCCTAGTAAAGAAATATTCTCGGAATTGGACGAAATCAACGCCCAGGGTCCTATTTTTGCACGAAGCTTCCAGAAGACCGAAGGGGAAAGTAAGTGGGGCCACGAGGCGCCGCCACACTAGGGCGGCGCGGCCTGGCCCTTGGCCGCGCCGGCCTGGTGTGTGGGGCCCTCGTGTCGCCCCCCGCGTTGCCCTTCCGCCTACTTAAAGCCTCCGTCGCGAAACCCCTAGTACCGAGAGCCACGATACGGAAAACCTTACTGAGACGCCGCCGCCGCCAATCCCATCTCAGGGGATTCTGGAGATCACCTCCGGCACCCCGCCGGAGAGGGATTTATCTTCCGGAGGACTCTTCACCGCCATGGTCGCCTCCGGAGTGATGAGTGAGTAGTTCACCCCCGGACTATGGGTCCA